>NW_027512638.1:365000-422533 GCF_048772815.1 Callospermophilus lateralis
TTTATATCACCATTTTTCAAAGATGAAGTTTGAGGCACTGTGGGTTTCAATTCATTCAGGAACCATTAAATGGTGAGGAAGCTCATTTAAATGAAAGCTCTGGAGAACTCTCACAGGCAAGCCTTTCCAAAGAGTGGCCAAAAGGTCACATGAATCCAGGACCATTGAGGTCTAAAATGTGAGGTCCATGAGTGTTTGGAATCTCAACTATGGCTGCAAAGTCTTTAAGAATAAAATATTGCGATATCGTGGCTTAGATTTCCCAAGCTCTGTGGAAAGCCATCCTGGGAATAGATCTCATTTTCCAAGGGCGATTCTCATGCATGGCCTCCTAAAATTGCAACACTATTTATTGCAATACTTCTCTGAGGTCAGTTCTAAAACTCAGTCTCTAAGGGGAATCATACTAGAGTTCAAGCCCAGGTGGACAAAGTCATCTATTCCAACCACCACACAAATGACCACAGTTAAAACCAAAACACTCCCATATGGCCCTCATCTTCTTTTATATAGACACTCATCATAACCCCTGGCTGGAGGTTTCCATGAGGTGCGCAGACCAAGACAGTGTCCAAAATATGTTCCCTTTCCTCTCATTTGCCTAAAGTCAGGGTGGCCTGGACACTTGCTGTGAACCTGGAGTAATCAAATACTCCTGTCATTAATTCAGGTCCACTTCTCCAATTTGAGGCCAACTGACCGTGGGGTTTAGAATCTTTATTTGAATTGGAGTCATGGAAAACCCAAGCACCTATAGCCTAGCCTCTGTAAGTTGGAAAAATTCATTTCACTCAAAGAATCCCTATTCTCACTTGATGGAGGTCAGGAACCTTACAGAGGAAGGCGACAGACTTCATCCCAAAGACTGCTCTTTTGGCCATTTTGGTTTGGGATGCACACATGGGAAATTTCTTTAAATCCATCAGGTGTTGAGAATCTAAGCCACAGCCTCACACAGGGCCAAGGGGCTGATTCAGACAATCCCTTTCCAAAGCAATTAAGCAAAGAGCCACAGGTATACCCATTCATTTCCATTTGAAAACTGTTTTCTTCAGGCTTCACAAAGGGATGGCCTGAGTCAAAGACCTTCCTGACATTCAGTGCAACAGAACAATAGGTAAGCAAAAGGCCCAAAGCAGGGTTTCTCCACTGAGACTTTCCTGGTCACACTGATATCTGAGTTTTCTGAGATGCTCGCCATTCACTTCAGCTATCCAGTTCATGGCCATGTTACAGAGTTTGGAGGGGGTACATATCTTGGACACAAAACCATGGGCTTATTCTGGAGAGTGGCCAGAATTCAGGAAGAAAACAGGAACTTAGAAAGATAGTAGGTGTTGCCCATCCATAAGGCAAGCTACAGTCCATTCATCAATTTGGCTGGATAAATGCTGTGAAGCTTTCTACTAGATAGGACACATCCATTGATGCATTTTTTTTAATGTCTACAACCCCGGACACAATGTGATACACAGACATAGAAACACTCGCCTTGTCAAACGACTTACTAGAAACAGTCCACTCCAAACTAAACAAACCTACTTTTCTACCTATTCTAAGAACATGACACAAGACCACAAACTCATAACCACAAAAAAAAAAGGCACCTCCTTCTCCCAGGTAGGTCTGTGACTATCCGGAGTGTCCTCTGACTTGTGGGCCAATAATGTTCTCCCGAAATGGCCTGTCCTGTCTTAGATCTGGTCTCCTTGGCCAACTCCGTGAAGTTGTCAGGAGCCAGCGGTGAGCCTCTACTTGCTTTCTCAGGAAAAGCTCTGCTTCAGAGCTTTCTTGCATTTGGCCTTCCTCACATCTGTAGGTACCAAGAAAGACTGACTCTGTCTTTGTAAATCCAAACAAGTGAGACCACTGGGACTGGGACTGGGACTGGCTATGGGTGCCTGGCATCCTGGATCCCAAGTTCAGAGAGTTCCATCACCACTGAAGTGTGATGGAACTGTTTTTAGTTCCTCCTTCAGGAACTGAATGAGGTCACTCTCTTGGCAACCACTTTGTCCAAACGTTGCTTCCAAGGTTCCCATGAGATGGAGGCTGGCCCTAATTCCTGTGACACTTTAACAAGTTTGAATTGTATATCAACCATAATCTCCCAGGAACAGATCTACACACAGGCCTGGGTTGGCTCATGTTCTCTGCTTTAATAATAGAAGCTGATTCAGACACAACCCTTTATCCTGACCAAGCCGTTTGCCATGGAAGATGCCTTTTGCTCTCTCAGGTCCTTCATAGCTGCCTACATATTCTCCAGGGATCATTTCGCCATGGACATTTGAGGTTATCACCAGGTGGAAGATCCATTACATTCCAGTATTATAAGACCAACTCTTTCCCTGCTTTTCTGTAAAGTAAGATTGAGGGAATACTGTATGGTTAGGGTTAATAACAGGTTCGATTTGGGTTAGGAATCATTTTGCTGGGTGAATAATGGTATTGGGAACCTGCGATATTTATAACAATATAGAGGTGAAATGTATGCATGAAAACAGAAATCTAAGTATGATTTGAAGCCCAGAAGGGCATTGGGCCCTTGCTTGGGATACTTAGCATTGAATTAACTTCTGAACAGATGTCTCAGATAAATCGATATACAATGGCATATGACCTTGTACCTTGGATGATTGAATGTAGAAAAGAACATCCAGTCAAAAAGGGATAGTCAGTAGGATTAGAAAGATAGTAGTTAGGATTAGAAAGAAGAGTGCATGTAGAATTTGCAACAAAAGTTCTTTAGCAATAGGTTTTCGGTTAGAGAATGAATTTAAATGTCAGCACATGTGAAGAGTCAGTCACAATGATGAAATTGGGAAAATATGTAGGAAAGCAGATATAAATAGAGACATTAGGTAATCAGGCAAAGTATATAGTGAGTGATAGGATTAGACATTTTCAACAGGGTTGAGGTTGAATATATTATCTTAGGAAGAAACAAATATGTAGTCACCAATAGGATTTACATTTGAGAGCATTAGGCAACCTGGACATGATATTTTTAGTAATCCATGTTCACTTTCCATTTAGGCTTTGGTTCAATCATAAATGTGAACTTTGAATTCTGTGCCCAGAATATTTCTGTGATTAAATATATATATATATATATATATATATATATATATATATATATATATATATATATATATATGTAGATCATTTGACATGAGTATTTCTCCACCATTTTTAGGAGCAATATTGACTGACTACTACTGACTGATAGGTATAGATTCTTTATGTGATTTGGCGTCATGAGAAAACCCAAGCACCTCTTCATGGCTTGAAGAACTCATTTGACCCAAAGAGCCACAAGTGATGCTCATTCATTTCCGTTTGAAAACAGCTTTCTTCAGGCTTCACAAAGGGGTGACCTGAGGCAAAGAACTTCCTGATATTCTGGGCAACAGAACAATAGGTAAGCAAATGGCCCAAAGCAGGGTTTCTCCACTGAGACTTTCCTGATCACACTCTCCCAGCTCACGTGTAAAGTTAGATTGAGGGAAAAGTCTATGGTTAGGGTTAATAACATATTCGATTTTGGTTAGGAATCATTCTGAAGGATGAATAATGGTATTGGGAGACTGGGATATTTACAAGAATATATAGGTGAAATACAAGTATGAAAACAGAAATCTAGGTACAATTTGAAGCCCAGAAGGGCATTGGGCCCTTGAGTGGGTTACTTAGCTTTGAGTTATGTCCTGCCCAGATGTCTCAGATAAATCGATATTCAATGGCATAGGACCTTGTACCTTGGATGATTGAATGTTGAAGAGAACATCCAATTAAAAAAAGAAAGTCCGTAGGATTAGGAAGATAGTTGCTAGGTTTAGAAACAAGAGTGAGTATAGGATTTGGACAAAAAGTTCTCTAGCAATAGGTTTTCAAGTAGAGAGTGAATGTAAATATCAGCACATGTGAAGAGTCAGTCACAATGAGAACTGGGGAAAATATGTAGGAAAGCAGATGGCAATAGAGACTTTAAGAAATCAGGCAAAGTTTAAAGTGAGGGATAGGATGAGATATTTTCAACAGGCTTGAGATTGAATATATAATCTTAGGAAGAAACAAATATATAGTCAACAATAGGATTTACATTTGAGAGCATTAGGCAACCTGGACATGGATGTTTTTAGTAATGCATGCTCACTTTCCTTTTAGGCTTTGGTACAATCATAAGAGTGACCTTTGTTTTCTGTGTCCAGAATGTTACTGTGATAAAATGTATATGTAGATTAGGTGACATGAGTATTTCTTCCACCACTACTGGGAGCAATATTTTGAAGACGTATAAATTCGTATTGGGGGAACAAAGAGGTGTACCATGTGTCTATGAATATAGAAATAATGCATGAATAGACCATACTGTGAACAAATAATGTAACTGGTTCCAACTTTAAATAATTGATTTAATTAATATCTGAAAATGTAAAGGAAATCTTAAATTGATATACATACATTCATTATAACCAGTCATAAATCTAACGGTAATATTAGGGTTATGGTTTATCAAGAAGAATGTGTGAGTTTTGCTTCAAAAGTGATTATGGAAATCGAAAATAATGTGTTTGAAAAGAAGTCTCATGTAAAGACCAGTCAAAAAATTTGGAGGAATATATGTGTTCTGAAGCAGGAAGTGATGGAAATTGAAACAAATGCCTATAAATTTGTGAACTTGTGGATGAAATATATATCCTATGATGTGCATAAACTGAGAAAATAGTAATGTACCACTGTTGAATAAAAATGAACCGGAAAATACACATCATGTCCCATAGGAAACTACTTGCATTGATATTAAACTGGGTATTACTGTAGAAATATTAGGATTTGTATGCACCATCCACTGAAGTTATCTTTCAGTACTAGGTAACAAATATGTATTTCAGGTTGATGAATATTTCTGAGAATTATCTTGTGAAAAGTTGATCATAAATCCACAACATGAATATGAATGATTTTAAGGAGTGTATAATAAGACTCATATATTTCATATTTTGAAAAATTTGTAGAGTGTGTATTCCAATCAAAATTTATCATGAAATATATATGTCATCCACAGATGCAAAAATATTTATTTCACTGAAAATGGATTTATGTATAATGTTGTTCTACTAGGAAGCTCACCCATATTTTGAATTTTCAGTTCCAACAATGTTTAGGAGGAGTGATCTCTTCTCATAATTTGTATCTGCCAAGTCAGCCACCTCACAAAAATGTACATGTGATAACAGATAGGATACTATATGTGCATATAAAAATACATGTGCTGAATAGGCTACAGAGAAATGAGACAGGAATTTGTTGAGAGCCACAGCTGAAGGGGCCCCAGCAAACTTCCAGCTGCCAGCAAATTTCCAGCTGCCGGCTGATTATTGGCTCACAGCGACCTCAGCATCATCTAGCTGATTGGCTCCTCTGTGGTGATGCTCATTGGGCTGTTTCCCTGCCCTTTCAGACCATGGAGCTGCTCCTTGGGGAACTTTTTTGGCTCCACCCAGCCAATCGGCCTCAAGAGCAGTAGGATTGTGGCAGGTGGAGAGGCTTGTGTGTGTGAGAGAGACTTTACAAGGAAGCCAGTAGTGGCAGTTGGAGTTGGGCTCTGAGGGTTTTTCCTGAGGAGTTGTTTTGTTTGCCGTGTGTGGTTCTAAAAATAAAGTTAGTTTTTTTTTTTTTTTTTTTGACAAGTGGCTCCTGAATCATGCCCAGCCAGACTGCAGCATTTGGTGGCTCACATGGGGAACGACTGAGGGTAAGTGATAAGGCAAACTGCTTGTCCCTGTGGGCAAGGTGAAAGTATGGGTAGCCATTTTAAGATGACTCCTTTGTTTTGCTTCACTTTTGTTTTATGTTGCCTGTTCCTCTAGATGAGTGGGACGGAAGAAAAACCACTCACATCTGAGAAAAAACTATTTACGTCTGAGGAACAGATAGGTATAAAGGACGGATGCACATGTCAGGAGGATAGAAAGGCTATAATGACTTTTTGTTGTTCCCTTTTTAATTCATTCTGTCTCAGTTTTGTTTGGCGTCATCTTGTTGGGTTGTATTATAATAGAAATACGGGATCAGAAATTAGTAAAAAACAAACTGAAAGAGTGTTAAATAAATTGTTAGAGAAAGGAGGCATCTCAGAAATATCAAGGACAGTCAGGGCATTTGTTGATACAATACAAAAATGTAGCCCATGTCTTTTGAAGGAGGAGTCATTAAATATATCACAATGGAACCATCATGGTGAAGATTTAAAAGGATTAGAAAAGAGCAGCCGAGGGACTCTGCCAGTTGGCACATTGCCATTGTGGACGTTCATATCTGGTTTGCTTAGTCCAAAGCCTTCAGTTCAGACAAAGATAGAGGAACCAAGTTTAGAGCATAAAAAGCAATCAGGGGCAAAGTTAAAAAAGGAGACTGCTACTAACACCTTTCTGTCACCAGAGGATGTAAATGTCCAACTAACAAGGCCACCTCCATGTGCTGGGAGGCCCCCAACCCCAACAGTTGATAGTTCGGATCCTGAGACAGGATCTCAAGTATTAACATGCCCTGTATTTGAGGTAGGAGGGCAGCGAATTCACCATGCTTTAAATTTCAAAATAGTGAAGCGGCTAAAAGAGGCTGTAACAACATATGGTCCTCAAGCACAATTCATTGTAAGCTTGGTCGAATCCATTAACACCTTGAACATGACGCCAGCAGATTGGGCTAATATGTGTAAAGCTGTGCTAAATGGAGGTCAATACCTATTATGGAAGGTTGCCAATGAGGAATTTTGCAAAGAGATGTCTAGGCGAAATGCAGCAGCTGGTTATCCTCAGAGAAATCTAGATTTGTTGTTAGAAAAGAGACCTTATGAGGATCAGCAACAACAAATTCCATATGATCCTGGCATATATGCACAAATTGCTGTAGAGGCAGTTAGGGCATGGAAGACTTTACAAGGACATGGAGGTTTACAAGGTCAATTATCTAAGGTAATACAAGGAGCTAATGAATCTTACGCTGGATTTGTAGATAGGCTTATTGAAACAGCTACAGAGTTTTTGGAAATACAGAACAAGCAATGCCATTATTAAAACAACTGGCTTATGACCAAGCGAATCATTGCTGCAGAGGTATCATTAGACCATGGAAACATGAAGATTTAAACACATTTATTAAATTTGGTAGAGACATTAATGAACAAGAGCAAGTCGTGGCAGCTGCAATAAAACAGGCTTGAGATGCCAGAGACATTAATGAAAAAGGGCAAATTGTGGCAGCTTTAGTAAAACAGGCTTTAGAAGACAGGCCAAGAACATGCTACAATTGTGAACAAACAGGACTTTTTAAAAGGAATTGCCCCATAGGAGGAGGGTTTAACAAAACTAGGTATCAAAGGACTAGAATACCGGGTATTTGGCCACGATGACGTAGAGGGAGACATTGGGCTAATGAATACCATTCTCAAACCACCATAGAGGGTACTTCATTATCAAAAAACAAACAAGCACCAGGTGTTTATCCACGATATCATGAAGAAAGGCATCCGGCTCCATTGCCAAAAAATGGACAGGGGGGCCCAATGCTCTGGGGCCCGAAACCGCAAATATATGGAGCACTGGAGGAAACCAGCAACCCCATCAGTGTAGTGCCCACGACACATTGTTCATCAGATCCCTCATCAGACAAACCAGAGGGAGCGCAGGGTTGGACATCTGTGCCTCCGCCAGATCAATACTAACTCCAGAGATGGGAGTTCAAATCATTCCCACAGGGGTGAAACGACCTCTTCCCAAAAGAACAGTAGGCTTATTATTGGGATGCAGCTCTTCTACTCTAAAAGGACTTATGATGAGTCCTGGGGTAATTGATCCCGATTATGAAGGTGAAATAAAAATTATAGCCAGTTCTCCAAAGGGTATATCAGTAATTTCTCCAGGAGATAGAATAGCACAATTACTAATAATACCCAGCCCACATGATAAATTTTACAGTTATGCTGTAGAAAGGGGTTCCAAGGGATTAGGCTCCACAGGTGTAGATTGGGGTATGCTTTCTTTAAATTTATATTCTCTCCATGCTAAAACTAAATATTCAAGGACATGAATTCAATGGGCTACTGGATACAGTTGCAGACCTTAGCATCATCTGTCGTCAAGAATGGCCAAAACATTGGCCATTACAACAAGCCACTCAAACGCTTCGAGGCCTAGGAGTGGCGACTAATCCCCATAAAAGTGCAACGGTATTAGATTGGAAGGATCCTGAAGGATGTGAAGGAACTATACAGCCATATGTATTGGAACATCTTCCCGTAAATTTATGGGGATGAGATGTCCTAGATCAATTAGGTTTGACATTAACAAATAACATCAATCAAAATTCACCCACTATTATGGCTAGACAAGATTTTAGGAAAGGAAAAAGATTAGAAAAGCAAGAACAAGGTATAGCAACACCAATACAAAAAGATCAAGGAACAGATAGATATGGGTTGGATTTTCAGAAAGGGCCACTGAGACAATAAATATTACTTGGAAATCAGAAAGACCAGTATGGGTTCCTCAGTGGCCCCTGACTAAAGAAAAGATACAAGTAGCCCATGACCTGGTCAAACAACAATTAGCGGAAGGACATATACAACCTTCTGTGTCTCCCCATAATACTCTCATTTTTGTCCTTAAAAAGAAATCTGGTAAATGGAGATTATTGCAAGATTTAAGAGCCATTAATAATGGGATGGTTATTATGGGACCTGCTCAATCAGAGATTCCTCAATTGTGTGCTTTGCCAAAAACTTGGTATGTTTTCGTTGTAGATATTAAAGATCGTTTTATTTTCAATTCCAATTCATCCTGAGGATATTCCAAGTTTTGCATTTACTATACCTGCACTGAATCATGAAGGTCCTGACAAGAGATATGAGTGGAAAGTACTCCCTCAAGGGATGGCTAACAGCCCAACTATGCGTCAAATTTATGTTAACAAAGTAATCCAGCCACTTAGAAATCAAATTCCTGAAATACAAATTTTTCACTATATGGATGATGTATTATTAGCACACAAAGTTAAAAACCCATTGCTAGAATGGTATGCCACACTTACAAACGTATTAAAAAATTATAACCTAGAGATAGCAATAGGTAAAATACAATTAAATTTTCCAATTAATTATTTAGTAGCTCTATTATCCTCAACCATGGTCAGTCAACCAAAAATTCAAATACGAGTAGATCAACTCAAATCAATTAATGACTTTCAAGAGTTATTAGGAGACTTAAATTGGATAAGGCCTCATCTAGGTATACCAACAGGAGAGTTGGGACCTTTATTTGATATCCTAAAAGGACCATGAGATCCAAATTCACTCAGAATATTAACGCCTGAAGCAAGAAAAGCAATAAAAATCATTGAAACATATATGGGAAATATGCTTTTGGATAGAGTTGATATAATTTTGCATTTATTATTTATTGTACTAACAACAAAAAAAATATTTCTACAGGAGTATTTTGGGAAGAAGGTCCATTATTATGGATACATTTATCTTATTCTTCTAACACTATTATTACTTGCTATCCTGAGGCTGAGGGAGAATTAATATTCATAGGAATAAAAGCAGCAAAAAGAGTGTGTGTGGAATTTCACCCAATAAAATTATTACTCCATATACTATGAATCAAATTGATGAATTAGCTAATTAGTTAAATACTTGGGCAATAATCGTGTGTAAATCTAATGTTTCATTTGATAACCTCTTACCATCTTATCTTTTATTGTCTTTTTGGTCATCGCATCCTGTAATTTTTCCAAAAATGACAAGAAAACACCTATCATGAATGCTCCAAATATATTCACCGATGGGTTAAATAATGGTACAACAGCAATAGTTACACCTGATCCAACTTTTATATTTTTAGTACCAAAAAAATCAGCTCACAAGGTAGAGCTTAGTACAGTATTACAAGCTTTTGTGATTTTTAAAGATTCTGTATTTAATTTATTTTCCGATAGTCAGTATATAGTTAATGCTATAGTATCCCTTGAAGATGCTGGTAGGATTTCCCCTTTCTCTACTGTTTTCTCTTTGCTTTCCACTATACAAAGTCTAATCTGGGACAGAAAAGATCCATTCTTTATAGGACATATCAGGGCACATACAGGATTGCCTAAAGCCCTTAGTTTGGGCAATGATTTAGCAGATAAAACTACAATTGACATACATACATATTTTCTTTACACTAGAAGAAGCAATAAATTTTCTTAAAAAGTTCCATGTTAATGCTTATACTTTACAAAAGCATTTCAAAAAAACTAAGGAATATCTAGACAAATTATAAAACAATGTCAAAATTGTGTGACCTTTTTACCACAAGTTAATCTTGGAGTCAATTCTAGAGGATTGATACCTAACCATATTTGGCAGATGGACGTCACACACTTGCCAGAATTTGGAAAATTAAAATATTTGCATGTTACAGTTGATATTTGTTCTGGATTTTTAATGGGCTCCCTTCATGCTGGAGAAAAAAACTAAAGATGTTATAGCTCATTGCTTAAAAAATTTTGCCACTGTGGGCATTCCAAAACAGTTAAAAACAGATAATGCCCCCGGTTACACTTCTAACTCTTTTAAACAATTTTGCTCATCATTTGGCATTACTCATATAACAGGAATCCCATACAATCCACAGGGACAAGGCATAGTTGAAAGAGCACATCAAACAATAAAAATGTACTTATTAAAGCACAAAGACGGAATTGAGAAGGGGTATATATTCCCCAAAGATAAACTTAAATTAACGCTTTTTACTCTAAACTTTTTAAACTTGGATTCATCAGGACTTAGTGCTGTGGAAAGGCATATGTTTCCAAAAAATGTGCATAAGCCCAAGGTACTTTGGAAGGATATTCTAATAGGACAATGGAAAAGTGTTGACCCAGTAATTGTCTGCAGTCGGGCGTCTGTTTGTGTGTTTCCACAGGAAGAACAGCAGCTGATTTGGATTTTGGAGAGATTAACTAAAGTCCTGACCCAGTGATTGTCTTTAGTCAGGGGTCTGTTTGTGTGTTTCCACAGGAAGAACAGCAGGCAATATGGATTCCAGAGAAATTAACTAAAGTGATTTCTATAGACCAAAAAGAAGATGATTTGGCTCAAATTCATAACAGCTGATATCCAAAACTCCAGTTTGGCAATCCTTACATCTGCGACAGAACCAGGATGCTTTTTTCAATATCTATTTTATTATTGCCCTTTCCCACATCATGAAGTTCTATTTTTTATTTTTTTTTTTGAGCTCATACAGACCTAGGTTAATGTTTTGCTGATCAGTTCTATTTTTTGACTATAGAGTTTTTAGACATTCCAATGGTGATTTCACCTGTAAAAAGTTATAAGGCCTTTACTATTATGTTATGTGTTGTATATATTATATTATTTGTGCACACTTGTGTTTTGTGTTTTATGTTTGAATGTACATATATCCATATATCATATATGATGTGCGCTCATGAAAAAATGGATCCAATTTTTTTTTATTCACGTGATTTAAATAGTTTAATTTAAATTGGGTAAACAACTGTTGAGTATTGTTTTAATATGTGAACAAAAAAAGGAGTTTAGCAGAACTGTTTGTTGACTTTCACCTTTCCTTTTCATTATGTTTAATAATTCTCTTCAAGATAATGTAAATTGTTAAGATAATTGGGTTTTTAGTGCCTTCTGGAATGGTAAGTAATTTTTTCTTTAGCCATTATTGCCAGAATTCCAATCTTCAACCCAGTGCTGGTGAAGACAAAGATAAAACCAATCTACAGCTTCTGCAATAGCCACCACTGAACTGCTTGCAGAACTTGCCTGGAATATATATCACTTGTATGCATTGTGAACTAACATGTATGCATTGTGAACTATCTGTTGGTGCAGCGACTTGTGGTAGTGTTGGGGTAATTTTGCAGATGCTCTCATTGGTGGTACAATTTTTCCAAAAGGAGACATCAATTGGCTTGGTGTATCTTCCCTATTCTCACTTTATAGAGGTCAGGAACCTTACAGAGGAAGGCGAAAGACTTCATCTGCAATGACTGTACTTTCGGCCATTTTGGTTTTGGATGCACACATGGGATCTTTCTTTAGATCCATAAGGGGCTGAGAATTTAATCAACAGCCTCACACAGAGCTAAGAGGCTGATTAAGACACATCCCTTTCCAAAGCAATTAAGCAAAGAGCCACAGGTGATTTCCATTCATTTCCATTTGAAAACTGTTTTCTTCAGGTTTCACAAAGGGGTGGCCTGAGGCAAAGAACTACCTGACATTCAGGGTAACAAAACAAAATGTAAGCAAAAGTCCCAAAGCAGGGTTTATCCATTGAGACTTTTCTGGTCACAGTGATCTGAGTTTTCTGAGATTCTCGCCATTCACTTCAGCTATCCAGAACATAGCCATGTCACAGACCTTGGAAGTGATTCATATCTTGGACACAAAACCATGAGCCTCTTCTGGAGAGTGGCCAGAATTCAGGAAGAAAACAGCAACTTAGGAAATTAGCAGGTGTTGCCCATCGATAAGGCAAGCCAAAGTCCATACATAAATCGGGCAGGATGAATGCTGGGAAGCTTTCTACCAGACAGGACACATCCATTGAATCATTCTCTTTTCTAATGTCTACAACCACGGACACAGTGTGATACACAGACATAGAAACAGTCGCCTTGTCAAATGACTTATTAAAAACAGTTCACTACAAACCAAACAAACCACCTTTCCTACATATTCTCAGAATATGAGACAAACCAAAAAACCACACCCACATAACAAAGGCACCTCCTTCCCTCAAATGGGTCTGTGACTATCCGGAGTGTCCTCTGACTGGTGGGCCACACTATGTTCCCCTGAGATGGCCTGTCCTGTATGAGATTAGGTCTCCTTGGTCAACTCTGTGAACTTGTCAGAAGCCAGGGGTGAGCCTCTACCTGCTTGCTCAGAAAAGGCCCCTCTTGAGAGCTTTCCTGTTATTTGGCCATTCCCACATCGGTAGGTATCAAGAAAGATTGACTCTATCCTTGGAAAATCAAAACAAGTGAGACCACTAAGACTGGGACTTGGACTGGCTCTGGGTGCCTGGCTTACTGGATCTAAGTTCAGAGAGTTTGATCACCACGGAAGTGAGGTAAGTCACTTCCTTCAGGAATTGAATGAGTTCACTGCCTTGGCAACCACTTTGTCCTAAGAGTTGACTCCAAGGGTCCCATGAGATGGAGGCTGCCCCTGCTTCCTGTGACACTTTAACAAGTTAGAATGGTATATCAACCATAGGCACACAGGGACAGCTCTCCACACAGGCCTGGTTTGGTCCATCTTCTCTACATCAATAAGAGAGAGGCTGATTCATACATATCCCTACATCCTGACCAGGTTGTTTTCCATGGAAGATGACTTTTGCTCTCTCAGGTCTTTCATAGCTGCCTACAACTTATCCAGGTGTCATTTATGTAGGAAATTTGAGGTTCTCAACAGGTGGAAGATCGCCTACATTCCTGTATTGAAATACCAACTCCTTCCCTGCTCTTCTGTAAAGTTAGATTGAGGGAAGAGTGTATGATTAGGGTGAATAACAGGTTCTATTTGGGTGAGGAATCATTCTGAGGGTTGAATAACAGTATTGGGAACCTGCGATATTTACAAGAATATATAGGTGAAATATAAGTATGAAAACAGAAATCTAGTTAAGATTTGAAGCCGAGAAGGGCATGGGAACTTGATTGGGATACTTAGCATTGAATTACGTTCTGAACAGATGTCTCAGATAAATCGATATAAAATGGCATAGGACCATGTACCTTGAATGATTGAATGTAGAAGAGAACATCAAGTCAAAAAAGGAATACTCGGTAGGAACAGGAGATAGTAGTTTTAGGAAGAAGAGTGAGTATAGGATCTGGACCAAAAGTTCTTTAGCAATATGGTTTCAGTTGAGAGTGAATGTAAATGTTAGCACATTAGAAGAGTCAGTCACAATGATGAACTGGGGAAAATATGGAGGAAAGCAGATATTAATAGAGACATTAGGAAATCAGGCAAAGTATAAACTGAGTCATAGGACTAGACATTTTCAACAGGGTTGAGTTTGGATATATAATGTTAGAAAGAAACAAATATGTAGTCACCAATAGGATTGACATTTGAGAGCATTAGGCAACCTGGACATGGGTGCATTTAGTAATCCATGCTCATTTTCCATTTAGGCTTTGGTACAATCATAGGAGTGACCTTTGTTTTATGTGTCCAGAATATTACTGTGATAAAATGTATATGTAGATCAGGTGACATGGGTATTTCTTCCACCATTTCTGGGAGCACTATTTTGAAGAAATATAAATTAGTATTGGGGGTAAAAAGGGTATACCCTGTGTCATAGAATATATTGATAATACATCAATTGACCATCATGTGAATAAATAATATAACTGGTTCCACTTTAAATAATGGATTGAATTGATATCTGAAAATATATAAGAAATCTAATATTGATATACAGTCATTCATTCCAACGAGTTATACATCTAATGGTAATATTAGGGTTATGGGTTATCATGAAAGGTGTGTGGGTTTTGCTTCAAAAGTGATTACGGAAATCGAAAATAATGTGTTTGGAAAGAAGTCTCATGAAAATATCAGTCAAGAAACATGGAGAAATACATGTGTTCTGAAGCAGGAAGTGACTGAAAGTGAAACAAATGCCTATCAATTTGCTAACTTGTGGATGAAATATGTATCCTATGATGTGCATAAACTGAAGAAATAGCAATGTACCAGTGTTGAATAAAAATGAACTTCAAAATACACATCATGTCCCATAGTAATCTACTTGAATTGATGTTAAACAGGGTCAGTTACTGTAGAAATGTTAGGATATGTATGCACCATTCAACGAAGTTAGTTTTCAGTACTAGGAAACAAGTATGTATTTTAGGTGGATGAGTATTTCTGAGAATAATCTTGTGAAAAGTTGATTATAAATCCACATACATGAATATAAATGAATTTAGGGAGTCTACAATAAGACACATGTTTCATATTTTGAAAAATCTAGACAGAGTGCATATATATATATATATATGTATATATATAGATATATATATACATATATATATATACACACACACACACAGAGAGACATTAAAAATTGCAATATATATGCCAATCGAAATTTATCGTGAAATATATATCATCATCAGATCCAAAAATATTAATTTCACTGAACATGGATTTTTGTATAAGGTTGTTCAAATAGGAAGCTCACCCATGGGTTGTATTTTCAGTTCCAACAGCGTTTACGAGGAGTGGTCATTTCTCACAATTTGTATCTGCCAATCAGCCTCCTCATGAGACTGTATGTGTGATAACCAGGTAGGATTCTATATGTGCATATAAAAACACATGTTCTGAATAAGCTAGAGAGAATGGGAGACAGTAATTTACATATTTGTTAACTTTAAAAACACATGGAAAACTATTTCAATTAAAAATTGACTAGATTTATTACTCCTACCCTATATAATGCAAAAGGCAAGTCCAACTATACACCATGCCTCCTATGAAATGCTTGTATTTCTATTTTGTTTGAGTTATTTTTCTCCATCATATTAGGATTAGTAGTCAGAGTCTATTAGGATATGGGTTAATGTCAGGGATTCAGTATTTCAAATAAATGCTGCACACAAATTTTTGCACTCTCATACAGAAAAATGCCTTGACATTACCCTTGCCTGAAGTAAGACACAATTAGAGGAGAAGAGTTAAAAATTCTGTGAATACATATCTGGAATGGAATACGCTCAGGAGTTCACAACCTTGGAGGTGGTAGAGGAGTTTCCAAAAGTAAGGGACAGGGTAAACACTCAACAAACATGGAGCTCTGCTGGCCTAAAGACTTCTTGAGAAACTGCCTCTGAGGTTGCGCACTTGAAATATAAGTATTTGTCAGGAGCTTCCTTTGTAGTGAGACCATCAAAGCTGGGTGTGCATGTATGTGACCTGGAGGACATAGTTTCTTATTTTCCACTGAACATGAGGCAGCAGTGCTGATTTCTCTCTATGTAGGTTAACAGTGTCCACTGGGGGCTAAGTTTCTCTCTGTGTGGACTGTGAAGCCATTTGGTCATCCTCCACTTTTCGTGGTATTTCTTACTGCTGCACTGGGAGTTTGTTATTTGCTTCACGAAATACAAGTAGTTCACCTGGTACAGTACTGGAGGGAGTTCTGTCACCTGTGGTGGGTAAGGGTCTGCAAGAGAATGCACCAACCATGCTTCTATCCCACATAGCTTTTCCCTTGACCATAGCATCCTGATTCTGAACATTGCCCTGAAACCTCTCCAAATAACAAGATGCCTTTACATATAAGGGTCTGCTGGCTGCACCATGTCAGTCACAAGCCATTTGGAAGACAATGGAAGATCCCCATGGCCCCACCACAGATGTTTTATCACACACCTGCCCTCCACTGCTCTAGGCCCACTACTCAGAATGCTCCAACTTACTGGCATCTCTGTTCTACACCATTTGCATGAAACCCAGTGAATCAAGGCACTGTCTGTTATACTCATGATCAGAAACCGGACATCCAAACTTTCTCCAGTGGTACCTGGTCCTGGGAATTTCAAAAATTTCATGGTATTTATCTAGCCATTTTTCAAGGATGAAGTTGGAGGCACTGTGGGTTTCAATTCATTCAGGAACCTTTAAATTTTGAGAAAGCTGATTTCAATGAAATCTCTATAGAACTCTCACAGACAAGGCTTCTCAAAGAGTGGCCAAAAGGTCACATGAAACCAGGCCCATTGAGGTCTACAGTGTGAGTTTCATGTGTGTTTTGACTCTCAACTATGGCTGCCAAGTCATTCAGAATAAAATCATGTGATATCCTGGCTGAAATTTCCAATGCTCTGTGGAAAGCCACCCTGGGCCTAGATCTCAGTTTCCAAGGGCAACTCTCATGTGTGGCCTCTTATAATCCCAACACAATTCATGACACCTCTTCTCTGAGTTCAGTTCCAGAACTCAGTGTCTAAGGGGAATCACACCAGAGTTCACACCCAGGTGGACCCAGTCTGTTAGGGTAAAAGAAATTGAAGTTAAAGTGTAAAATAGCGGGTGTTGTAAAGTTTCTAAGCTGCAAAGCCTGAGTTAAAATGTAAAGGACCAGGTATTGTTAAGTTCCCATGCTAAACCTAAAACCTGAAATTCCTGTAGCTGTTAGGACAATTCCTTTCACTGCCCATTAAATATTCCCCCTGACCATCCAGTTGTTTAATAATCTAGGACCCTGTGCAGCTTGGCACCTAAGCATATCAGGGCCCAAACCAATCAGTTTGAATGTACCCCCCTCCTTAGGATCGACCTATCACCCCCGCCCGACCTGATTCCACCAATGAATGTGCTAATCAAGTTTGAGCGTTGTTGTTCGATTTTCCGGCTGATCAAGATGATTTCCTCTGATATATATAAAGCCTCTGCCTACCCAAAAAGTGTACTGAAGCACTGCTTAACCTCTTCTCGGGGATCTGGGCCACTGTTGCTTGTTGAGTGAGCACAGAGCCCCAGCGAACTGAATTGGATCCTCAATAAATCCCCATTGCTGTTGCATGAGCCAGTCTCTTGGTAGTCTCTTCCTCCGACGTCTGCTGGAATCTTACAAGTCATCTCTTCCAACTGCCACACAAATGACCACAATTAAAACCAAAACACTCCCACATGGCCCTCATATTCTTCCATATAGACACTCATCATATCCTCTGGCTAAAGGTTTCCATGAGGGGCGCAGGCCAAGACAGTGTCCAAAATAAGCTCCCTTGCCTCTGGTTTGCCTAAAGTCAGGGTGGCCTGTACAACCTTCCTGTGAACCAGGAGTGGTCAAATAGGCCTGCCATTAATACTACTTCGGTTCACCAATTTGAGGCCTACTGACTGTGGGGTTTAGATTCTTTATGTGAATTGGAGTAATCAGAAAACCCAAGCACCTATGGGCTAGCCTCTGCAGGGCTTTTAAGAACTCAATTGACCCAAAGGATCCCTATTCTCACTTGATGGAGGTCAGGAACCTTACAAAGGAAGGTGAGAGACTTTATCCATAATGACTGCTCTTTTGGCCAGTTTGGTTTGAATGCACACATGGGATCATTCTTTAGATCCATCAGGTGCTGATAATCTAAGCCACAGACTCACAAAGGGCCAAAAGGCTGAATCAGACACATCTCCTTCCAAAGAAATTAAGAAAAGAGCCACAGGGGATGTCCATTCATTTCCATTTGAAAACTGTTTTCTTCAGGTTTCAAAAAGAGATGGCCTGAGGCAAAGACCTTGCTGACATTCAGGTCAACACAACAATAGGTAAGCAAAAGGCCCAAAGCAGGGTTTCTCCAATGAGACTTAAATGGTCACTCTGATATCTGAGTATTCTGAGATGCTCTCCATTCCCTTCAGCTATCCAGTACATGGCCATGTCACAGAGCTTGGAGGTGGTACATATCTTGGAGAGAAAACCATGAGCCTATTCTGGATATTGGCCAGAATTCAGGAAGAAAACAGGAACTTAGAAAGATAGCAGGTGTTGCCCATCGATAAGGAAAGCCTCAGACCATTAATAAATTTGGCAGGATACATGCTGGGATGCGTTCTACTAGACAACACAAATCCATTGATCCATTCTCTTTTCAACTGTCTACAACCACGGACACAGTGGGATTCAGAGACATAGAAACACTCGCCTTGTCAAATGACTTACTAGAAACAGTTCACTCAAAACCAAACAAACCGCCACTACTACCTATTCTCAGAACATGAGACAAAACCACAAACACACACACACATACAAAGGCACCTCCTTCCCCCAAGTAGGACTGTGACTATCCAGAGTGTCCTATGACTGGTGGGTCATACTATGTTCCACTGAAATGGCCTGTCCTTTCTCAGATCTGGTCTCCTTGTCCAACTCTGTGAAGTTGTCAGGAGCCAGTGGTGAGCCACTACCTGCTTTCTCAGAAAAGGCCCCTCTTCAGAGCTTTCCTGGCATTTGGCCATCCACACATCAGTAGTTACCAAGAAACTCTGACTCTCTCCTTGGTAAATCAAAAAAATTGAGACCCCTGGGACTGGGACTGTGACTGGCTCTGAGTGCCTGGCTTCCTGGATACCAAGTTCAGACAGTTCCATCACCAAAGAAGTGTGATGAGGTCACTTCCTTCAGGAACTGAATGAGGTCACTATCTTGGCAACCTCTTTGCCTTCACAGTTGCTTCCAAAGGTCCCATGATATGGAGGCTGCCCCTACTTCCTGTGATACTTTCACAGGTTAGATTGGTATATCAACCATAGGCACCTAGGGACAGCTCTCCACATAGGCCTGTTTTGGTCCATCTTATCTATATGAAAAAAAGAGAGGCTCATTCAGACACAACCCTTTATCCTGACCAGGTTATTCACCATGGAAGATGTCTTTTGCTCTCTCAGGTCCTTCATAGCTGCCTACATCTTCTCCATGGATCATTTCTGCATGGGCCTTTTAGGTTCTCAGCAGGTGGAGAATCCCCTACATGCCTGTATTTTGAGACCAACTCTGTCCCTGCTCTTCTGAAAAGTTAGATTGAGGGATCAGTGTATGGTTAAGGTTAATAACATGTTTGATTTGGGTTAGGAATCATTCCGCTCAATTAATAATGGTATTGGGAACCTGTGACATTTTTAAGAATATATAGGTGAAATATAAGTATGAAAACAGAAATCTAGGTAAGATTTGAAGCCCAGAAGGGCATTGGGCCTTTGATTGGGATACTTAGCATTGAATTATGTTATGCACAGATGTCTCAGATAAATCGATATACAATGAAATAGGACCTTGTACCTTGGATGATTGAATGTAGAAGAGAACATCCAATCAAACAGGGATAGTCTGTAGGATCAGGAAGATAGTCGGTAGGTGTTGAAATGAGGGCGAGTATAGACTTTGGACCAAAAGTTCTTTAACAATAGGGTTTCGGTTAGAGAGTGAATGTCAATATCAGCACATGTGTAGGGTCACTCACAATGATGAACTGGGGAAAATATGTAGCAAAGCAGATATCAATAGAGACATTAGGAAATCAGGTATAGTACAAAGTGAGTGATAATATTAGACATTTTCAACAGGGTTGAACTTGACTGTATAATCTTAGGGAAAAATAAATATGGAGTCACAAATAGATTGACATTTGAGAGCATTAGGCAATTTAGACATAGATGTTTTAGTAATCCATGGTCAATTTCCATTTAGGCTTTGGTACAATCATAAAGGTGAACTTTGCATTTTGTGTCCAGATTATTACAGTGATAAAATGTATATGTAGATCAGGTGGAGTATTTCTTCCACTGTTTCTGGGAGCAATATTTTGAAGATGCATAAATTAGTATTGGGGGTACAAATGGGTGTACCATGTGTTTATGAATATTGAGATAATGCATGAAGAGACCATACTGAGAATTAAAAATATAACTGGTTCCAACTTTAAATAATGGAATGAATTGATATCTGAAAATATACATGAAATCTTATATTGATACACATACATTCATTACAACCATTTATACATCTAATGGAAATATTAGGGTTATGGATAATCATGAAAATTGTGTATATTTTGCTTCAAAAATTATTATGAAAATCAAAAATAATGTGTTTGGAAAGAAGTTTCATGATAAGACCAGTCAAGTAACCTGCAGGAATACGTGTGTTCTGAAGCAGGAAGTGATTGAAAGTGAAACAAATACCTGTAAATTTGATAACTTTTGGATTAAATATATATCCTATGATGTGCAAAAAAAGAAGAAATAGTAATTTACCAGTGTTGAATAGGAATAAACGTCAAAATACATAACATGTCCCATAGGAATCAACTTGCTTTGATATTAAACTGGGTCAGTTACTATAAAAATATTAGGATTTGTGTGCACCGTTCACTGAAGTTAGCTTTCAGTACTAGGTAACAAATATGAATTTCAGGTGGATGAATATTTCTGGAATAATCTTCTGAAAAGTTGATTATAAATCCAAGTACATGAACATGAATAAATTAATGGAGTGTATAAAAGACACATATATTTCATGTTTTGAAGAACCTGGAGAATATATATATATATATATACAAAAAACACACACAGAGACATTAAAAACTGGCAATATATATGCCAATAGAAATTCATCATGAAATATATATCATCCATTGAAGCAAAAATATTTATTTTACTAAACATGGATTTAAGTAAAATGTTGTTCAACTAGGAAGCTCACCCATAGGTTGAATTTTCAGTTCCAACAGTGTTTAGGAGGAGTGATCTCTTCTCACAATTTGTATCTGCCATGTCATCCACCTCACAAAAATATAAGTGTGATACCAGGTAGGATTCAATATATGCATTAAAAATACATGTTCTGAATAGGCTTCAGAGAAAGGGAAACAAGAATTCACATATTTGTTAACTTTAAAAACACATGGAGAACTTTTTCATTTAAAAATTGACTAGATTTGTAACTCCTACACTTTATCATGCAAAAGGCAAGTCCAACTATACAACAGGCCTCCTCTGAACTGGTTGTATTTCTATTTTGTTTGGGTTATTTTTCTCCATCATATTAGGATTAGTAGTGAGAGTCTAGTAGGGTATGGGTAAGTGTCAGGGATTCAGAATTTCGAATGGAAAATAGGAAAATTAATCTCATGTGTATTCAAATATGTGCTACACAAAAATCTCCCCACTCTGATCCAGAACAATGCCTTGACATTTCCTTCACCACAAGTAAGACACAATTAGAGGAGAAGAGTTAGAAAAGTTGTGAATACATATCCGGAATGGAAAATGCTCAGGAGTTCACAACCTTGGAGTTGGGAGAGGAGTATCCAAAAGTAAGGGATAGGGTAAACACTCCACAAACATGAAGTTCTTTTGGCCTAAAGACTTCTTGACAAACTGCCTCTGAGTTTGGGCACTTAAAGTATATGTTGTTGTCAGGAGATTTAGCTTCCTTTGTAGTGAGACCATCAAATCTGGAATGGCATCTATGTGACCTGGAGGACATGGTTTCTTGTTTTCCAATGAACATTAGGCAGCAGTGATGAATTCTATCTTTGTCGGCAAACTTTGGCCACCTGAGTCTAAGTGTCTGCCCGCGTGGACTGTGAAGTCATTTGGTCATCCTCCACTTTTCGTGGTGTTTCTGGCTGCTGCACTCGTAGTTTGGTGTTGCTTCAAAAAATACAAGGAGTTCATCAGGGACACAGTGCTGGAGGGAGTTCTGTCAGGTGTGGTGGGTCAGGGTTTACAGGAGAATGCACCAACCAGGCTTCTATCCCACATAGCTTGCCCCCTTGACAAGAGCAACCTGATTCTGAACATTGCCCTGAAACCCCTCTATATAATAAGATGCCTTTACATATAAGGGTCTGCTGGCAGCAGCATGTCAGTCACAAGCCATTTGGAAGTCAAAGACATATTCACATGGCCCCACCACAGATGTTTATCACACACCTTCACACCACAGCTCTAGGCCCACTACTCAGCAGGCTCCAACTTACAGGCATCTCTGTTCTACTCCATTTTCATGAAACCCAGTCAATCAAGGCATTGTCTGGTACACTCATGATCAGGAACCAGATATCCAAAGGTTCTCCAGTGCCACCTGGTCATGGGAATTTCAAAACTTGCATGGTATTTATCTAGCCATTTTTCAAAAATGAATTTGAGACACTCTGGGTTTCAATTAATTCAGGAACCATTAAATGGTGAGGAAGCTCATTTCAATGAAAGCTCTAGAGAACTCTCATAGGCAAGGCTACAGAAACAGAGGCCAAATGGTAACATAAGCAAGGCCCATTGAGGTCTACAATGTTAGGTCCATGTGTGTTTTGACTCTCATCGATGACTGCCAAGTCTTTCAGAATAAAATCATGTGATATCCTTGCAAAGATTCCCAGTTTTCTGTGCAAAGCCACCCTGGGCCTAGATCACAGATACCAAGAGCGAATCTCATGCGTGGCCTCCTAAAATCTCAAAAAAATTCATGGCAATACTTCACTGAGGTCAGTTCCAGAAAGCAGTCTCTAAGTGGAATCACACAACAGTTCAAGCCCAGGTGAACACAGTTATCTCTTCCAACTGACACACAAATGACCACAATTAAAACCAAAACACTTCGACATGGCCCTCATTTTCTTCCATATAGACACTCATCATAACCTCTGGCTGGAGGTTTTCATGAGGAGCGCAGTCCAAGACAGTGTCCAAAATAAGCTCCCTTGCCACTCATTTGCTAAAGTCAGGGTGGCCTGGACATACTTTCTGTGAACCAGGCGTGATGAAATAGGCATGCTGTGAAGACTACACCGCTTCTCTATTTTGAGGCCAACTGACTCAGAGGTTAAGATTCTTTATGTGAATTGGAGTCATGAGAAAACCCAAGCACCTCTGCAGGGCGTTGGAGAACTCCTCTGACCCAAAGGATCCCTATTGATGGAAGTCAGGAACCTCACAGAGGAAGGCGAGACGTCATCCACAAGGACTGCTCTTTTGGCCATTTTGGTTTTGGATGCACACATGGGATCTTTCTTTAGATCCATCAGGTGCTGAGAATCTAAGCCACAGCCTCACACAGGGCCAAGAGGCTAAATCACACACATCCCTTTCCAAAGCAATAAAGCAAAGGGCCACAGGTGATGCCCATTCATTTCCATTTGAAAACTGTTTTCCTCAGGCTTCACAAAGGGGTGGCCTGAGGCAAAGAACTTCTTGAAATTAAGGGCAACAGAACATTATGTTAGCAAAAGGCCCAAAGCAGGGTTTCTCCACTGATACTTTACTGGTCACACTGATATCTGAGTTTTCTGAGATGCTCGCCATTCCCTGCAGATATCCAGTACATGGCCATGTCACAGAGCTTGGAGGTGGTACATATCTTGGACAAAAAAACATGAGCCAATTCTGGAGATTGGAAAGAATTCAGGAAGAAAATTGGTAATTAGGAAGATAGTAGGTGTTGCCCATCCTTAAGGAAAGCCGCAACCCATTCATAAATTGGGCAGGTTGAATGCTGGGAAGCTTTCTACTAGACAGGACAAATACATTGATGCATTCTCGTTTCTAATGTATACAACCACGGACACAGTGGAATACACAGACATAGAAACACTCGCCTTGTCAAACGACTTACTAGAAACAGTACACTCCAAAAAAAAAAAAAAAAAACTAACCGCCCTTCCTACCTATTCTCAGAAGATGAGACAAAATCATAAACCCACAACCACACCCACAAAGTCACCTCCTTCCCCCAAGTAGGTCTGTGACTCTACGGAGTGTCCTCTGACTGGTGGGCCATACAATGTTCCCCCGAAATGTCCTGTCCTGTCTCAGATCTGGTCTACTTGGCCAACTCTTTTAAGTTGTCAGAAGGGAATTTTGAGCCAATACCTGCTTTCTCAGGAAAGGCCTCTCTTCAGAGCTCTCCTTGCTTTTGGCATCATAATATCAGTAGGAACAAAGAAAGACTGACTCTGTCTTTGGTAAATCCAAGCAAGTGAGCCCACTGGGACTGGGACTGGGACTGGCTCTGTGTGCCTGGCTTCCAGGATCCCAAGTTCAGAGAGATCCATCACCAAGGAAGTGAGGTGAGGTCACTTCCTTCAGGAACTGAATGAATTCACTGTCTTGTAAACCATTTTGTCCTAATAGTTGCTTCCAAGGGTCCCATTAGATGGAGGGTTCCCCTACTTCCTCTGAAATGTTCACAAGTTAGAATGGTATGTCAACCTTAGGAACCCGGGAATAGCTATCCACACAGGCCTGGTTTGGTCCTTCTCCTCTACATTAAGAAGACAGAGGCTGATTCAGACACATCCCTTCATCCTGACCAGGGTGTTTGACATGGAAGATGACTTTTGCTCTCTCAGGTCCTTCATAGATGACTATATCTTCTCCAGGGTTCATTTCTACATGGATCTTTGAAGTTCTCAGCAGGTGGAAGATCCCCTACATTCCTGTATTGTAAGACCAACTCTGTCCCTGCTTTTCATTAAATTTAGATTGAGGGAACAGTGTATTCTTAGGGTTAATAAAATGTTTGAATTGGGTTAGGAATCATTCTGCGGGATGAATAATGGTATTGGGAACCTGCGATATTTATAAAAATATAGAGGTTAAATATATGAATAAAAACAGAAATCTAGGTAATTTTGAAGCCTAGAGGGCATTGGGCCCTTGATTGGGATACTTAACTTTGATTTACATTGTGCACAGATGTCTCAGAAAAATAGATATATAATGGCATAGAACCTTGTACCTTGGATGATTGAATGTCGAAGAGAACATCCAGTCAAAAACGGATAGTCGGTAGGATTAGGTAGATAGTAGGTTTAGGAAGAAGTGTCAATATAGGATTTGGAATATATGTTCTATCGCAATAGTGTTTTGGTTAGAGAGTGAAAGTAAACATAACTTCATGTGAAGGGTCAGTCACAATGATGAACTGGGGAAAATATATAGGAAACCACATATCAATAGAGACATAATGAAATCAGACAAAGTATAAAGTGAGTGATATGATTAGGCATTTTCAACAGGGTAGAGTTTGAATATATAATCTTTGGAAGAAACAAATATGTAGTCACCAACAGGATTGATAATTGAGAGGATTAGGCAACATGGACAGGAATGTTTTTAGTAATCCATGTTCACTTTCCATTCAGACTCCGGTACAATCATAAGTGTGACATTTACTTTTTGTGTCCCGAATATTACTGTGATAAAATGTGTATGTAGATCTGGTGACATGAGTATTTCTTACACCATTTCTGGCAGTAATATTTAGAAGACATATACATAAGTATTGGTTGTACAAAGAGGTGTGCCCTGTGTCTATGAATATAGAGATAATGCATGAATTGACCACACTGTGAATAAATAATATAGCTGATTCCACTTTAAATAATGGATGGAATTGATATCTGAAAATATTTAAGATATCTTATATTGATATAAAATCATTCATTCCAACCAGTTATACATCTATTGTTAATATTAGTGTTATTGTTTATCATGAACGGTGTCTGAGTTTCGCTTCAAAAATGATTATGAAAATTGAAAATAATGTGTTTTGTAAAGAAGTCTCATGAAAAGACCAGTCAAGAAACATGGATGAATACATGTGTTCTGAAGAAGGAATTGATTGAAAGTGAAACAAATGCCTATAAATTTGCGAAACTGTGGATGAAAAATATATCCTATGATGTGCATAAACTGAAGAAATCATAATGTACCAGTGTTGAATAAAAATGAACGTCAAAACACACAGCATGTCCATTGGAATCTACTCGCATTGATGTTAAACTGGGTCAGTTACTGTAGAAATATTAGGATTTGTATGCAACATTCACTGAAGTTAGTTTTCACTAGTAGGAAAAAATATGTATTTCAGGTGGATGAATATTTCTGAGAATAATCATGTGAAAATTTGATTATAAATCCACATACATGAATATGAATGAATTTAGGAAGTGTGTAATAAGACACATATATTTCATATTTTGAAAAATCTGGAGACTGTATATATATATATATATATATATATATATATATATATATATATGTATATATATATATATATATACACACAGACATTAAAAAGTAGCAATATATATGCCAATCGAAATTCACCATGAAATATAAATCATCCACAGATGCAAAAATATTCATTTTACTGAACATGGATTTATGTATAATGTTGTTCATCTAGGAAGCTCACCCATAGGTTTAATTTTCTGTTCCAACAGTGTTTAGGAGCTGTGATGTCTTCTCGCAATTTGTATCTGCCAAGTAAGCCACCTCACAAGATTGTACGAGTGGTACCAGGTAGGATTCTGTATGTGCATATAAAAATACATGTGCTGAATATGCTACGGAGAAAGGGAGACACGAATTCATACATTTGTTTACTTTAAAAACACATGGAGAACTCTTTCAATAAAAAAATTAACTAGTTTATACCTTCTACCCAATATAATGCAAAAGACAATTCCAACTACACACCATGCCTTCTCTGAACTGCTTGTATTTCTATTCCGTTTGTGTTATTTTACTCCACCATATTAGGATTAGTAGTCAGAGTCTAATAGGGTATATGTTAGTGTCAGGGATTTAGTATTCTGAATGGAAAATTGGAAAATGAATCCAATGTGTATGCAAATATGTGCTACACAAAATTTTTCCCACTCTCATCCAGAACAATGCCTTGACAATACTTTCACCCCAAGTAAGACACAATTAGGGAAAAAGAGTTAGGAATTCTGAGAATACAAATCTGGAATGGAATATGATCAGGAGTTCACAAACTTGGAGGTGGTAGAGGAGTTTCCAAAAGTAAGGGACAGGGTCAAAACTCTCCATATAACAAGATGCCTTTACAAATAAGGGTCTGCTGGCTGCATCCTGTCAGTCACAAGGCATTTGGAAGCCAATGGCAGATCGAAATGGCCCCAGCGCATATTTTGTGTCACACACCTGCCCAACATTGCTCTAGGCCCACTGCTCAGCAGGCTCCAACTTACTGGCATATCTGATCTACACCATTTTCATGAAACCCAGTCAATCAAGGCACCGTCTGGTATACTCATGATCAGCAACAGGACATCCAAAGTTTCTCCAGTGCCACCTGGTCATGGGAATTTCAAAAATTTCATGGTATTTATCTAGCCATTTTTCAAGGATGAAGTTGGAGGCACTATGGGTTTCAATTAATTCAGGAACCATTAAATGGTGAGGAAGCTCATTTCAATGAATGCTCTGAAGAACTCTCACAGGCAAGTCTTCCCAAAGAGTGGCCAAAAGGTCACATGAAGCCAGACCCATTGAGGTCTACAATGTGAGTTCCATGTGTGTTTTGACTCTCAACTATGGCTGCCAAGTCTTTAAAAATAAAATCATGTTATATCCTGGCTGAGATTCCCAGTGCTCTGTGGAAATCCACACTGGCCTTAGATCTCAGTTTCCAAGGGTCACTCTCATGCGTGGCCTAATAAAATCCCGACAAAATTCATGGCAATACTGCTCTTAGGTCAGTTCCAGAACTCAGTCTCTAATGGGAGTCACACCAGAGTTCAAGCCCAGGTGGACCCAGTCATCTCTTCCAACCACGATACAAATGTCCACAATTAAAACCAAAACACTCCCACATGGCCCTCATCTTCTTCCATATAGACACTAATCATTACCTCTGGTAGCAGGTTTCCATGAGGGGCGCAGCCCACAACAGTGTCCAAAATAAGCTCCCTTTTTCCCTCATTTTCCTAAAGTCTGTGTGGCCTAGACACCGTTCCTGTTAACCAAGAGTGATCAAATAGGCATGCCGTTAATTCTGCTTTGCTTCTCCAATTTGAGGCCTAATTACTGTGCGGTTTAGATTCTTTATGTGAATTGGAATCATGAGAAAACCCATGCACCTATAGGCTAGCCTCTACAGGGCTTTAAATATCTCATTTGACCCAAAGTATCACTATTCTCACTTAATGGAGGTCAGGAACTTTACATAGGAAGGCGAGAGACTTCATCTACAATATCTGCTCTTTTAGCCATTTTTGTATTGGATGCACACATGAGATATTTCTTTGGATCCATCTAGTGCTGAGAATCTAAGCCACAGCCTCACACAGTGCCAAGAGGCTGATTCAGACACATCCCTTTCCAAAGCAATTAAGCACAGAGCCACAGGTGATGCCCATTCATTTCAATTTGAGAACTCTTTTCTTCAGGCTTCACAAAGGGGAGGCCTGAGGCAGAGACCTTCCTGACATTCAGGGCAATAAAACAATAGGTAAGCAAAAGGCACAAAGCAGGCTTTCTCCACTGAGACTTTACTGGTCATACTGATATCTGAGTTTTCTAAGAAGCTCGTCATTCCCTTCAGGTATCCAGTACATGTCCATGTCACAGAGCTTGGAGGTGGTACATATCTTGGGCACATAAGCATGAGCCTATTCTTTAGAGAGGCCAGAATTCAGGAAGAAAACAGGAACTTTGGAGGATAGCAGATGTTGCCCATCCATAAGTCAAGTAGCAGTCCATTCATAAATTGGGCAGTATGAAGGCTGGCAAGCTTTCTACTAGACAGGACACATCCATTGATGCATTCTCTCTTCTTATGTCTACAACCACGAACACCGTTTTATATACAGACATAAAAACACTCGCCTTGTCAAAGTACTTACCAGAAAGAGTTCACTCAATCCAAACAAACCGCCTTTGATACCTATTCTCAGAACAAGTGAAAACCACAAACCTACACCTACACCCATAAAGGCACCTCCTTTCCCTAAGTAATTCTGAGACTATTTGGAGTGTCCTCTGACTAGTGGGCCACAGTATGTTCCCTTTAAATGGCATGTTCTCTCTCAGATCTGTCCTCCTTAGCCAACTCTGTAAAGTTGTCAGGAGCCAGCATTGAGCAACTACGTTTTTCTCAGGAAAGGCCCCTCTTCAGAGCTCTCTTGGCATTTTGCCATCCTCACATCAGTAGGTACCAAGAAAGACTGAATCTGTCTTTGGTAAATCCAAACAAGTGAGACCACTGGGACTGGGACTGGGACTGGCTCTGTGTTCCTGGCTTCCTGGATCCCAAGTTCAGATAGTTCCATCAACAAGGAAGTGAGGTGAGGTCAATTCCTTCAGGAACTGAATGAGGTCACTGCCTTGGCAACCACTTTGTCCTAACATTTGCTTCCAAGGGTCCCATGAGATGCAGGCTGCCCCTACTACCTGTGACAGTTTCACAAGTTAGAATGGTATATCAACCATAGGCACCCGGGAACAACTCTCTAAACAGGCCTGGTTTGGTCCATCTTCTCTACATTAAAATTTGAGAGCCTGATTCAGACACAACCCTTCATACTGACCAGGTTGTTTTCCATGGAAGATGACTTTTGCTCTCTCAGGTCCTTCATAGCTGCCTACATCTTCTCCAGTGATCATATCTGCATGGATCTTTGAGGTTCTCAGCAGATGAACAATCCCCTACATTCCTGTATTGTAATACCAACTCTGTGCCTGCTCTTCTGTAAAGTTAGATTGAGGGAAGAGTGTATGGTTATGTTTAATAACATGTTTGATATGGGTTAGGAATTATTCTGCTGGATGAATAATGGTATTGGGAACCTGAGATATTTATAAGAATATAGAGTTGGAATATTGTAATGGTCGGGCAGGCATAGGAGGAAGAGACCACCAAGAGACTGTCTCATGCAACAACAAAGGGTTTATTGAGGGTCCAGCATGCTGGGGCTTAGAGCTCACTTGAATAGAGCAGAGAGTCCTGAGAACAGCTTAAACAGAGCTTATATACTTTCCTTGGAGAGGGCAGGGAGGGAAATTTATTGATGCGTCAGGGAGAGTGGGCAGTTTGCTTTCAACGGGATGATGGAGTACATTCTGCAGTTTGGCAGTTGGGGACAGCACATTCTGGGAACAAGATTAGCAAACAGTTCTCAAGATTTCAACAGTGTTTTATTAAGCATACAGAAAAATAGGAAGTGACAAGTACCTATTTTATTAACTTTTTATTCCCCAATTCTTCTTCTGGTTACTTTTAATCATGAAAGTGATCATTGAAGGGTGTCACATTTTATGTCTCCTAGTGGGGTATATTGTTGTCTGATTACCATAAGTTTAAATTGTCCAATTTGAGCTTCGAGAAAGGAAACTACATGGTTGAGCCAACAGGGTCCTACAGTTAGCAATAATATGAGGATTATTAATGGACAGGCCGGGGCTGATGAAAGCATAGTTAACCAGAGGGACTGTGTGAACCAAGACTCAAACCACCCTTTTTGGGCCTCTCTCTCTCGTTGACACTCTTAAAGGCATTTTCTTAATATACTCATAGGTTCTTATACAACTCCAGTATGGTCGGCATAAAAACAACCTTCTTCCCTCAATGCAGCACAAAGTCCCCCTTCTCTCATGAAGAGAAGGTTTAACCCTCGCCTGTTCTGTAAAACAACTTCAGAGAGAGAGGTTAAACATTCCTGTAAAGCTGTGATGGAGGTTTTATTATCTTTAATTTTTGGTCTATTGCTGCTTCTAATTGGGTCATTTGTTGTGTCCCATGGACTAGGGTTCCTGTGCTCACTCCTGCAGCAACTCCTATTCCTAATAGGATGGCTAAAGTGAGAGATACAGGTTCCCGGTGGAAACAGGTTGTATGCCCTCCGATTTGATCTTTAAATGAACATGCATCATCCTAGAACACTCTGGGAAACATCTGCACCATTACATAATTAATCACATCTGTTGACCATTTCATGAAAACATAAACAATGTTTAAGTATATAGAATTATACTGTTGTAGGTACGGAAAAGGAAAGGAATCTAAGATAGCACCGAAGACAGGGAAACAGCCCTATTTGGTTGCAAACGGATTTAGAGGGTATTGCTTCTGTTGTAATCAATTAATCTTCTGAACCCCAAGTTTAGGTAGTTTCAGAATTTGTACCCAACATGTAAGGGAAGGGGCTCAGAAGTTCACAGTCTGCAGAAGTTCACAAAAAGCAGTTTTTGTTTCTGTTATTTTTTCCTCTGTTCTCGGCAAGTTAACTTTTCAAGGACACTTGGGACAGGGAGAGCTTTTTTTTTTCTCTTTTTTTTCTCCCTGCCAGCTGTTACCATGGAGCCTAGTTGGTAACTTCTTTACTTAGAATTGTAGCCATCTCTGTGAATCCCCAGCTCAAGGCCAGAGGCCTTGTTCACTTATTTTGTGAAAAACTCGTAAGGGGGTGTCTAGCTTAGGAGTGCTGATTTTTCCAGCCACTGGCCAAGTAGAACAGGGCGACATGAAAACACGGAGTTTATCTACATTGAATTATTTTATAGGGACTCTTTTGCTGAAAGTCCTAAAGTCAGCAATGGTGAAGACTTCTGGAGAAGGTCATATAAGACTTTTCTGTGGGCCTGGTGAAGAGGGGCAAGACGTGGAAAGCAAGGCTGAGTGCAGCTCCGTTTATCTGAGAATTAGGAAGGAGAGATGTAAAAGAATATTGGGAAAGGGGTTTGTGATTTTCCTGGCAACAAAAACTTGAGCAGTAGAACAGGTAGAGCAGAGGGGACGACAGGAGTGAGTATCCCAAAAAGCCTGTGAGGGACTTTAAATTCTTAGTCACCTGTTTTCAGTGATGACAAGGCAACTTTAAAGGTCACTTTCATTACATCTTGGATAGTGGTCTGAGGGATCTCCTCAGCTGGTTTGAGCTTTGGGTTAGCTGGTAAGAGGACCTGATGGGACCTGCTCTGGGCACTTACTGGAGAAAAGAGGACTGAGTGGGTGGAGGGGTACCTCAGTACCTGATACCTCAGCAAGGGCGCAATGGTCTGAGAACCGGCCGAGGTTTGGTTTTTTGATCTAGTAAATGGAGGGGAGAAATCAGGTTGCTCAGGTGGGAGTGAAAGCAGAGAGTCTGGAGCAGAAGGCTGAGGGTTAGGATCTATTGGAGAAGCATAGTTCAGGACGTGAGTGAAGGAGGGAAAAGGTCTTCACATAGGGGAATCTCCTTCCACCCTTTTGATCACTTGTAGAAGTTAAAAATGTCATGCATAATTTGAGGATCTAGAGAGCCTTCTGGGGTCCATCGGTTTTGGTTGTCTAATTGGTAATATGGCCAATGCTGTGTACTGAATTTGATGGGGAGTTTGGGTTTCACCAGGCAGTCCCTGTATGCTAACATCCCCATGACTTACAGAAGAAGTTGGCTTTTTCCCCTCACAGCCGTGGCTCTTTGTGGCTTTGATAGTCTGCCATGCAAACATAGTAATCTGGGCTAGCCAACCTGCATCTTGCTCGCGTGTCCCTACATCCATAATGTTTGTTTCCATTATCGATGATACAGAAGGTATTTAATAGAATTTTAGTGGGATCCACTTTATCAGATATATCCCAATAGGAAAAACCTATAGCCAGCTGACAAATGTCTGGGTGGAGAGATGGCCACCAGGTCCCTATGGGGGCTGTAAGCGAGATAGACCATACTTCTTCTCTAGTAGGATTTGTGATCAGCCATCGCTGATGAACCACCTGATGAGTTTTAGGACTACTGGTGGCCAAGGGGAGAGTCTGTAGCCTTATTCATATGGTGAATACACAATTTGAAAGGGTTACTAGTCATTTCCAGTTTCCAGCAAGAGTCTGGACAGAGCGCAGGCTTGAGATGAGAGGCATGGATGCAGGAATTGATTCCGTATACATTTACTGATGTAGGTGTTATAAGTAGTACCTGGTATGTTCCTTTCCATCGGGGTTCCAGGAATGAAACCTGATGTCTTCTTATGTAGATGAAGTCTCTTACATTATATTGAAGTGGAGTCCCCTTGTCCCCAGTTTGGTAGGCCGTGGCCAGCTGTTTGAACAGATATCAATGAGTTCTTTCAAGAGCTTTAAGTCTGTCAAGCTAGGGGGTGTGGAAGGGATCCTTAGGTCTTAGAGTTGGGGTTAGGTCCCTTACTGGAGGAAGGGCACCATAGAGAATTTCACAGGTGGTGAGGTTACACAAAGAAACAGAGGGAGTATTTCTTGCATGAAACAGTGCATAAGGCAGGAGCATAGTCCAATCTTTTATGCAGGTCTCTAAGATTAATTTCGTAAAGGTCTATTTAATGGTTCTATTTATTTTTTCTACCTGTCCTGAGTTCTGGGGTCTATAAGCATAATGTAACTACCAATTAATAACCAGGGTACTGGTTAACCTATTCTCAGAACAAGAGACAAAAAAAGAATCCCACACCAACACCCACAAAGGCACCTGCTTCCCCCAAGTACATCTGTGACTATCTGGAGTATTCTCTGACTGGTGGGTCATACTATGTTCCCCAAAAATAGCCTGTCTTGTCTCAGATCTGGTCTTCGTGGCCAACTCTGTGAAGATTTCAGGAGCCAGCATGAGCCACTACCTGCTTTCTCAGGAAAGGCCCCTCTTCAGAGCTCTTCTGGCATTTGGCCATCCCCACATCAGTAGGTACCATGAAAGACTGACTCTGTCCCTGGTAAATCCAAAGAAGTGAGCCCACTAGGAGTAGGACTGGGACTGGCAATGGGTGCCTGGCTTCCTGGATCCCAAGTTCAGAGAGTTCCAACACCAAGGAAGTGACGTGAGGTCACTTCCTTCAGAAACTGAAAGAGGTCACTCCCTTGGCAACCACTTTGTCCTAACAGTTGCTTCCTATGGTCTCTTGAGATGGAGGATGCCCCTACTTCCTGTGACACTTTCACAAGTTAGAATGGTATATAAACCATAGGCACTCAGGAATAGCTCTCCACACAGGCCTGGTTTGATCCATCTTCTCTACATTAATAAGAGAGAGGCTGATTCAGATACAATCCTTTATCCTGACCAGGTTGTTTGCCATGGAAGATGACTTTTGCTCTCTCAAGTCCTTCATAGCTGCCTACATCTTCTCCAGGAATGATTTCTGCATGGACCTTTGAGTTTCTAAGCAGGTGGAAGATCCCCTACATTCCTGTATTGTAAGACCAACACTGTCCCCGCTCTTCTGTAAAGTTAGATTGAGGGAACAGTGTATGTTAGGGTTAATAACATGTTCAATTTGGGTTAGGAATCATTCTTCGGGATGAATAATAGTATTGGGAAACTCTCTCAGATCTGGTCTCCTTGGCCAACTCAGTGAAGTTTTCAGGAGCCAGTGGTGAGACACTGCCTGCTTTCTCATGAACTGGCCCTCTTCAGAGCTCTCCTGGCATTTGGCCATCCTCACATCAGTAGGTACCAAGAAAGTCTGACTCTGTCCTTGGTAAATACAAACATGTGAGCCCACTGGGACTGGAACTGGGACTGACTCTGGGTGCCTGGCTTCTTGGATCCCCAGTTCAGAGAGTTCCATCACCAAAGAAGTGAGGTAGGTCACTTCATTCAGAAACTGAATGAGGTCACTGCCTTGGCAAACACTTTGTCCTAAAAGTTGCTTCCTAGGTTCCCATGAGATGGAGCCTGCCCCTACTTACTGTGACACCTCAAGCTAAGAATTGTATATCAAAAATAGGCACCCGGGAACAGCTCTCCACACATGCCTGATTTGGTCCAACTACTCTACATTAAGAAGAGAGAGGCTGATTCAGACACATCCCTTCATTTTGACCTGGTTGTTTTTCATGGAAAATGAATTTTTCTCTCTCAGGTCCTCCATAGCTGTCAACATCTTCTCCAGGGATCATTTCTGTAAGGACCTTTGAGGTTCTCAGCAGGTGGAAGATCCCCTACATTCCTGTATTGTAAGACAAACTGTGTCCCTACTCTTTTGTAAAGTTAGATTGATGGAAGAGTGTATGGTTAGGATTAATAACATATTCGATTTGAGTTAGGAATCATTCTGCAGGATGAATAATGGTATTGGGAATCTGCGATATTTACAAGAATAAATAGGTGAAATGTAAGTATGAAAACAGAAATCTAGGTAAGATTTGAAGCCCAGAAGGGAATTGGGCCTTTGATTGTGACACTTAGCTTTGAATTATGTTCTGCACAGATGTCTCAGATAAATCGATATAAAATGGCATAGGACCTTGTACCTTGGATGATTGAATGTCGAAGAGAATATCCAGTCAAAAGGGGACAGTAGGTGGATTAGGAAGATAGTAAGTAAGTTTAGAAAAAAGAGTGAGTATAGGAATTGGACCAAAAGTTCTTTAGCAACAGGGTTTCGGTTAGTGAGTGAATGTCAATGTCAGCACATGTGAAGAATGAGTCACAATGATGAACTGGGGAAAATATGTAGGAAAGCAGATATCTATAGAGACATTATGAAATCAGACAAAGTATAAAGTGAGTGATAGTATTAGATATTTTCAACAGGGTTGAATTTGAATATATAATCTTAGGAAGAAACAAATATGTAATCATTAATAGGATTGACATTTGAGAGCATTAGCCAAATTGGACATGGATTTTTTTAGTAATCCATGTTTACATTCCATTTAGTCTTTGGTACAATCATAAGTGTGAACTTTGCATTTTGTGTCCAGAATATTACTGTGATAAAATGTTTATGTACATCAGTTGACAGAGTATTTCTTCCACCATTTCTGGGAGCAATATTTTGAAGACATATAAATTAATATTGGGGGTACAAAGAGGTGTACCCTGTGTCTATGTATGTAGAGATAATGCATGAAGAGACGATACTGTGAATAAATAATATAACTGATTACACTTTAAATAATCGATTGAATTTGTATCTGAAAATATGCAGAAAATCTTATATTGATATACAATCATTAATTCCAACCAATTATACATATAATGGTAATATTACTTTAATGGTTTATCAAGACGGGTGTGTGAGATTTGCTTCAAAGCGATAATGAAAATTGAAAATAATGTGTTTGGAAAGAAGTCTCATGAAACGAGCAGTCAAGAAACATTAAGGAATACATGTGTTCTGAATCAGGAAGTGATTGAAAGTGAAACAAATGCCTATCAATTTGATAAATTGTGGATGAAATATTTATCCTATGATGTGCATTAACTGAAGAAATATTAATGTACCAGAGTTGAATAAAAATGAACGTCAAAATACACTTCATGTCCCATAGGAATCTATACGCATTGATGTTAAACTGGGTGAGTTACTGTAGAAATATTAGGATTTGTGTGCACCATTCACTGAAGTTTGTTTTCAGTACTAGGAAACAAATATGTATTTCAGGTGGATGAATATTTCTGATAATAATCTTGTGAAAAGTTGATCATAAATCCACATATATGAATATGAATGAATTTAGGGAGTGTATAATAAGACACATATATTTTATATTTTGAAAAATCTGGAGAGTATATATATATATATATATATATATATATATATATATATATATAAAACACACACACACAGACATTAAAAAGTAGCAATATATATGGCAATCTAAATTAATCATGAAATATATATCATCCACAGATCCAAAAATATTCATTTTACTGAACATGGGTTTATGTATAATGTTGTTCAACTAGGAAGCTCACCCATAGGTTGAATTTTCAGTTCCAACAGCGTTTAGAATGAGTGATCTATTCTCACAAATTGTATCTGCCAATTCATCCACCTCACAAGAATGTACGTGTGGTACCAGGTAGGATTTGATATGTGAATATAAAAATACATGTGCTGAATAGGCTACAGAGAAAGGGAGACAGGAATTCAAATATTTGTTAACTTTCAAAACACATGGAGAACTATTTAAATTGAAAATTTGCTAGATTTATAACTCCTACACTACATAATGCAAAAGGCAAGTCCAACTATGCACCATGCCTCCTCTGAACTGCTTGTATTTCTATTTTGTTGGGGTAATTTATCTCCATCATATTTGCATTAGTATTCAGAGTCCAGTAGGGTAGGTTTTAGTGTCAGGGATTAAGTATTTCGAATGAAATATTAGATAATGAATCCAATGTGTATGCAAAAAATCTTCCCATTCTCATCCAGAACAATGCCTTGACATTACATTCGCCCCAAGTAATACACAATTAGAGGAGAAGAGTTAGAAAATCTGTGAATACATATCTGGAATGGAAAATGCTCAGGAGTTCACAAGCTTGGATGTGGAAGGGGAGTTTCCAAAAGTAAGGGACAGGGTTGATAGACCCAACCTTATCATTTATTAAAATTGGGAGCCCACTTGCCAGAAAGCCATGAAAAGATAATTTTGGCTTTATTATAAATTACTGCAAATTCCGAACCTGCTTGGAATGTTTGCCCATGCCTTAAACTCACCCATGCCTGGCTCTCTGACCAGATTGCAGCCCTCTCTGAAACTTTAGTGACACCTCATAAATATTTTCTTTCCCTGGCCAGACAACGAGTCTCTGAGGCTCTAATGGTCCTCATAATTTCTGATGTTGGGGTGAGCTTAAAAAAAATGTAAACTACCGTTAGTGTGATGCTTGTTAAAGTTCTGTTATCTGTAACCCCCTTTTTGTGCATCTTTCTGGGCTATATAGCTGGGCTATAGGAAAGGTGGGTTTGCTGTCTTGCTCCTGCCATTTTGGGAGGGAGAGGTAGCCTTTCCCTTTGAAATAATTAGCTTGCCTTAATTTGATTTTACTAGGAGTCAGTGGTCTTTACATGCGTTCCTGGTCTAATATTTTGGAGTTCCCCAGTGAGATGACCCTGCCGGACAAGCTCACAAGACCAGACTGCTGTAAATTCTGAAGTTGGCCTTCCTTCCAGGGCTCCAAGCTTGAGAGCTACTCTAGGGTTTGTGCAACTTGAGATGGTCCAAGGCCTTGGAGTTAGCCTTCAGTTCAGGGAGCACTGCAGTGAACCACCGCATTAAAACTATTAGCAAGCAGAGGCATCCATAGGTAATTGGTGCCTTTATAACATCTGATATCCGGTTAAGGGAGATCTCTTCTGATGACAGAGAGGTGGACTGAGGAGGCTCACATATACTCCTGTCTGGGACAGTAACAAGAATCATTCTGTCATCTGTTCTGTTCTCTAGGGAATTCATCTGGAAGGGTAGAGAGGTGCCAACGGGCACGCATGCGCTCCTACGGGGAGCTTTAGGAAGACATTGCATTGCTCCTCTGTTTTCCTGTTTCGGCGCCGGATTTCTGTTTTTTTTTTTTTTTTGTTGTTGTTGTTTTGTTCTGTGTTCTATATGTTTTTTGTTTGTTTGTTTTTGTGCATTTTGTTGTGTGATTTCTGTGGTGAAAACTTAAGGATATCGGTCATGAAAATAAAGCAAGTAAGCCTGACACCCTTTGGACTGAGTTTAAAGGAACTGCAATGAACTTTACACCCGTTTGTTAAGCAGTATGAGAGAAGCCCCAAGCTGGCTGCCTGGAGCACACTCACTGCAGAGGGCAGTGCCTGCGGGGGACCTAAGAACTGAGTATCTCCCAGGTTAATAAGTGAAACTCCTTTAAAATCCCTTGTCCCTCCATATAAAGAGAGTCACAACCTTTTGGCAGAGTCCCTGTGTTTATCTTTGTTAGCAAAGCAATAAACCTTCGTTTTTCTTTTTCTCAAAACCCTGTCCTCATTTTTAAATTGGCATTAATTGGCTTCAAGTTCAGGAACCCAACTTTAAGTTACAAATTTTGATAACCAACCCGCACCCTGGAACTTTTTGAGAGCTGACTACAGAAATGTTAGGAGATGGAGCATGCTTGTGGTGGAACTGAAACAGAGGAGCAAATCCTGTAAGTAAAAGGAGGGACTGAGGGACTCCCAGCAGCTGCTGAAGCCTTATTTTTTCAGAGAATTCCCTAGGTCTTTCCCTGCAATTTAACGATAATGCCACCTCTGTCATCTTAAAAAAGAGGGAAAAAAAGGGGACACTAAATGCAGGAAAGTCACTATGGAGACCCTTGATTTTACATTTCAGGATGCTCCTCTGTGAAAACATCTGGTCCCCTTGTGGGGACATCTGTGGTGCAACTGGTGTAGGAGATTTTTCTCTTATCTGCTCTGTTTTAAAGGCTTCTGTCTGTCAGTCATAGTCTGGAGCTCCTTTCTGTCTGTCGTGTGTCTTTGTTTCTGGCACTTTAAGACATGTGCAATAATGTGTTGATATTATATATTGTTTCTTGGGAATGATTTTACCTGAATGTGTGTCTAAATGATGATGTTTTATTGTAACAATCTGGTAGCTTATTGGGTTTTTGAAGCATTGCAGAATCTTGCCGTTAAAAGTCAGATTGAGATAATTGTTTAGTTTATGATTTCAGATAATTCATGCCAGAGAACTTAAATACTTAGGATGGAAAACTAAAGAACTCTACTTCCAAGTTGGCAAGAAATTTTCCAATCATTCAGTCTTTTTTTTTTTCACCAATTTTTAATTGGGTAGCCTGGGAAAATGTCACTGTGTGTACCAGTGCATTAATTTGGACAAGGATAGTAAATCATAGTATGGTATCTGTTGACAACACAAGATGTAAAGATATAAAATTTTGTAAATTTTGTCTTAAACTTGTATCAAAATTTTCAACATCCTATCTGGAAAATTATGGTTAAAATGCGTTAGGCCTGAGGTGTCTGCTCAGAATAGCAGTTTTTTCCTGCTCCTTCCAGACCTCAGCCAGGACTTAGATTGAAATGCAAATGAAAGAAGCCTGCAAGATCAGTAGGAGACTGATATGAGGCTTAAGGGAAAAAAATGTAAATAGTATGGTATTTACTAATTACTGGTCAGTTATTTTTTCTAGGACTCTTATTTTTTTCCTTAGATCCTTTAATTTTTCTAACTCATAATTTTGATCCTACAGACCTAGGTTAATGTTTTTCTGATCAGTTCTATCTTTGACCAACTGTGGAGTTTTTAAAACATGGCAATGGAGATTTCACCTGCTAAAAGCTACAAGGCCTTTACTATTATTATGTGTGCACACTTTTGTTATTTGTTGCATGTCTATATATATATATATATATATATTCTTAATCATATATAGGATACAGAAATTAACATATATAAGGAGCGCTCATAATAAAAAAAGCACTCATAAAAACAAATTTTAAGGGATGCCCTCTCTCACCACTTCGGTTCAACATAGTTCTCGAATCACTGGCCAGAGCAATTAGACAGACAAAAGAAATTAAAGGCATAAAAATAGGAAAAGAACTCAAATTATCACTATTTGCAGATGACATGATTCTATACCTAGCAGACCCAAAAGGGTCTACAAAGAAACTACTAGAGCTAATAAATGAATTCAGCAAAGTGGCAGGATATAATATCAACACACATAAATCAAAGACATTCCTGTATATCAGCCACAAATCCTCTGAAATGGAAATGAGGACAACCACCCCATTCACAATATCCTCAAATAAAATAAAATACTTGGGAATCAACCTAACAAAAGAGGTGAAAGACTTATACAATAAAAACTACAGAAACCTAAAGAGAGAAATAGAAGAAGATCTTAGAAGATGGAAAAATATACCCTGTTCATGGATAGGTAGAACTAACATCATCAAAATGGCGATATTACCAAAAGTTCTCTATAGGTTTAATGCAATGCCAATCAAAATCCCAACGGCATTTCTTGTAGAAATAGAGAAAGCAATCATGAAATTCATATGGAAAAATAAAAGACCCAGAATAGCAAAAACAATGCTAAGCAGGAAGTGTGAATCAGGCGGGATAGCTATACCAGACTTCAAACTATACTATAGAGCAATAGTAACAAAAACAGCAGGGTACTGGTACCAAAACAGGTGGGTGGACCAATGGTACAGAATAGAGGACACAGAAACCAATCCATAAAACTACAACTATCTTATATTCGATAAAGGGGCTAAAAGCATGCAATTGAAGAATGATAGCATCTTCAACAAATGGTGCTGGGAAAACTGGAAATCCATATGCAACAAAATGAAACTGAATCCCTTTCTCTTGCCATGCACAAAAGTTAACTCAAAGTGGATCAAGGAACTTGATAGCAAATCAGAGACATGGCGTCTGATAGAAGAAAAAGTTGGCTATGATCTACATACTGTGGGGTTGGGCTCCAAATTCCTCAATAGGACACCCATAGCACAAGTGTTAATAACTAGAATCAACAAATGGGACTTACTCAAACTAAAAAGTTTTTTCTCAGCAAAAGAAAGAATAAGACAGGTAAATAGGGATCCTACGTCCTGGGAACAAATCTTTACTCCTCACACTTCACACAGAGCCCTAATATCCAGAATATACAAAGAACTCAAAAAATTAGACAATAAGATAACAAATAACCCAATCAACAAATGGGCCAAGGGCCTGAATAGAAATTTCTCAGAGGAGGACATACAATCAATCAACAAGTATATGAAAAAATGCTCACCATCTCTAGCAGTCAGAGAAATGCAAATCAAAACCACCCTAAGATACCATCTCACTCCAGTAAGATTAGCAGCCATTAGGAAGTCAAACAACAACAAGTGCTGGCGAGGATGTGGGGAAAAGGGTACTCTTGTACATTGCTGGTGGGACTGCAAATTGGTGCGGCCAATTTGGAAAGCAGTATGGAGATTTCTTGGAAAGCTGGGAATAAAACCACCATTTGATCCAGCTATTCCCCTACTCGGTCTATTCCCTAAAGACCTAAAAAGAGCACACTATAGGGACACTGCTACATGCATGTTCATAGCAGCACAATTCACAATAGCAAGACTGTGGAAGCAAAACCTAGATGCCATTCAATAGACGAATGGATAAAAAATATGTGGCATTTTTACACAATGGAGTATTACTCTGCATTAAGAAATGACAAAATCATAGAATTTGGAGAGAAATGGATGGCATTAGAGCAGATTATGCTAAGTGAAGCTAGCCAATCCCTCAAAAACAAATGGCAAATGTCTTCTTTGATATAAGGAGAGTAACTAAGAACAGAGTAGGGACGAAGAGCATGAGAAGAAGATTAACATTAAACAGGGATGAGAGGTGGGTGGGAAAGGGAGAGAGAAGGGAAATTTCCTGTAAATGGAAGGAGACCCTCAGGGGTATACAAAATTACATACAAGAGGAAGTGAGGGGAAAGGAGGAAAAATATGAGGGGGGAGAAATGAATTACAGTAGAGGGGGTAGAGAGAGAAGAGGGGAGGTGATGGGGGAGTGGGGATAGTAGAGGATAGGAAAGGCAGCAGAATACAACAGACACCAGAATGGCAATATGTAAATCAATGGTTGTGCAACTGATGTGATTCTGCAATCTGTATATGGGGTAAAAACGGGAGTTCATATCCCACTTGAATCAAGTGTGAAATATAATATATCAAGAACTATGTAATGTTTTGAACAACCTACAATAAAAATTAATTTAAAAAAAGTGGATCCAAAGATCTTTAATTCACGTGATTAAAATTGTTCAATTTAAATTGGATAAACAGATAAAAATAAATGTTTTTAAATTTAAGCTTACAAGTTTTTATAGGTGTTCAAAAATCTAATAAAATATTAATATCTACAAAATGTCTAAAATGCCTTGATTCTAGGACTTTTCCTTCAACAAAAAATGGTTTACACTGTTCAATACATTTGTCTAATATTTTAATAAATAAGTAAAGTAAATTTGATGTGGAATTTCTCATTCTTGAGTACATTTGTTAGATACCCGATTGATTTACTAAGGTCTGTATCAGATTGTAAAAATCAGTCATGTGTTAAAGAGACAAAAATTTCTGAAAACATAAGTTTACCCATAACATTGTGTTTATTAAGTTTTATTTTTTCTAGAGCAAGCAACCATAAAAATTAAACAACTGATTAAATAAGAACTGTTATTTTAGAGAACTCTACTGCCATTTCTTTAAAAGCTAAACTTGGTTAATCTAGAAATATCAATGTAATTTTGATGCTATTAATGTGCTCATATCTTCCAGGTATACAAGTCTGTAAGTTAGAAACATTTAAAGAGCATTATATCAAGCTGGTATTCTGAAGTTGTATGGTAAAAAAAATGTACTGGGGATGTATTTACCTGTTATCAATAAGATATGTAAAGTTTTATGTTACTATTTTCATTGGGGAACAATTTAAATGTATTTTTAAGTTAATCAGAGCCTAATATATGTAAAGGTTAAAATCTTTCAGCCTTTCTTTAATCCATGTTTTAAATGTGATGTCATATGATGTTAGATAATGTTCATGTGACCTCAAACAATTTATGTAAACTTTGTAAAATGATATTTAAAAAACAATGATCAGCTTTAGAACTAAAAAACTTAATATTTATAAAGAGGCCTGCCTTACCTGAGATAAGGCTCTGTGTCCCATCTTACTACATGTGAGAATGACTACAAAAGGAGTAGGTCAGATTTTATTTCATTTAAAGTTATGTTCAAAAGTTCTTTTGTTTTTCTGTGAATATTACTAGGATCTCAAACAGGGCATATAATGTATAACTCAGCCAAAAAATTCAGGGTAGCTATTACAGAAACTAAGTATTTTTACTCTTGTTAAAAAATTTTATTTTTAATTTGCTTATAAGTGATCTAAAGATTCCCTGTTAGTCTTTTACAGAAGTGTTGCTTTAATAACACAACATGGGTTAATTTAAGATAATAAGTCATCACCTACAAGACAGACAGAATAATGCATATCCCAATTAATGAAAAGATAAATAATAATTAAGTTATAGATATTAAAGTCCAGTACTCTCAATATAAGGCTGTTAAAATTTATTTGCTGGATGTTTAAGATTAGGATTTAAAATTAAAGTTAAATGAATCGGCCAAGAAAACAAATATTAATATTTTAAGGTATACACTTTATGTTAGCCTCCCAAAATAAGTAAGACTGGAGGTTACAAAGAAGGATTCTCAGACAGGAATGCCTGATAACTATAAAAAGAGACTATTAAGAGGAGCTGCCAGAGGCAGAAAATTTAGTTTAGGGCCTACAGATATTCCTAACCTACAGAGGTAGGCTTGGTGTTTGCTAGTACGATTATCCAGCCCTGAGTAACAGAATTAAAGGTTTCTCTATTAGACACAGAGGTCATACTAGAAAAAGGATTTTGCAAGATCAGATGACATTAAATTAATAAACTGTATCTTATGGGGAGGGACAACTTTAAAACAAAAAATTAAATATTAAGTTGACAGTCCTGATAACTGAGGATATTAAAGAATGGTGAGGGAACTTCTATACGGTGACATGTTCCAGCTGCTGCAACATTTATTCATTACTCATGGTTTTTGTTACTCTCATAGAAGAACCCATTCCCAGATGACTTTACAACCTGTTCTTCCCCAACAAGACTTCAAACCAAGCTGAAATCTAAAAGGCAACTCATGTCCCTCAACTAAATTCTAAAAGGCAACTCATGTCCCTCATGCCATGACCCTTACGTCACCCTCTCTCAGCGCAGAAGAATCCAAAATGCGTGAGGCCTCCCTTCTTACAACAATGGAGCCAAAAATAAATAGACTATCAATATACGTAATTAATTAAGTCAGGTAAAATCAGGGAGACCCGTTTTGGGTGAGTTCTAGAAATTTGGAGACTGTTACCTGAGGGATTTAAATTTCCTCAGTGCACTTCCCTTAATCTATCAAAGATTTGAAAGGAACACATAAGAAAAGGGGGGAATGATAGGCCCAACCTGATCTTTTATTAAAATTGGGAGCCATCTTGCCACAAAGCCATGATAAGATAATTTTGGCTTTACTATAAATTACTGCAAATTCTGAACCTGCTTGGAATGCCTGCCCATGCCTTGAACTCACCCATGTCTGGCTCTCTGACCAGATAGCAGCACTCTGTGAAACATTAGCGACACATCATAAATATTGGCCTTCCCTGGACAGACAATGACCATCTCTGAGGGTCTAATGGTCCTCACAAATTCTGATGTTGGGGCCAGCAAAAAAAAAAAAAAAATATATATATATATATATATATATATATATATATATATATATATATATATATATATATAAACTACCATTAGTGTGATGCTTGTCCGAGTTCTGTTATCTCTAACCCCCCTTTTGTGTAACTTTCTGGGCTTTAAAGCTGGGCTGTAGGTAAGTTGGGGTTGCTGTCTTGTTCCGGCCATTTTGGGAGGGAGAGTTAGCCTGGCTGGTGAAAATAATAAGCTTAGTTTAATTTGATTTTAATTGGAGTCGGTGGTCTTTTCTTGCATCCTTGTCTAACAGGTAAACACTCCACAAACATGGAGCTCTGCTGGCCTAACGACTTTTTGAGAAACTGCCTCTGAGGTTGGGCACTTGAAATATATGTTGTTTTCAGGAGCTTTAGCTTCCTTTGTTGTGAGACCATCAAAGCTGGCTCTGCATCTATGTGACCTGAAGAAATTGGTTTCTTATTTTCCAATGAAAATGAGGCAAAGTGCTGAATTCTCTCTTTGTAGGTAAACTGTGGCCACTGAAGGCTAAGTGTCTCCCTGTGTGGACTGTGTACCCATTTAGTCATCCTCCACTATTCATGGTGTTTCTTGCTGCTGCACTGGGAGTTTGGTATTTGCTCTACGAAATACAAGAAGTTCAACTGGGACACAGTGCTGAAGGTAGTTCTGTCACGTGTGGTCGGTCAGAGTCTGCAGGAGAATGCACCAACCAGGATTCTATCCCACATAGCTTGCCCACTTGAAGATAACAACCTGATTCGGAACATTGCCCTGAAACCTCTCCATATAACAAGATGCCTTTACATATAAGGGTCTGCTGTCTGCACCATGTCAGTCACAAGCCATTTGGAAGTCAATGGTAGAACCAAATGGCCCCAACACAAATGTTTTATCTCACACCTGCACACCACAGTTCTGGGCCCAATACTCAGCAGGCTCCAACATACTGGCATTTCAGTTCTACACCATTTTCATGAAACCCAGTCAATCAAACCACTGTCTGGAACACTCCTGATAAGCAACAGGACATCCAAATGTTCTCCTCTGACACCTGGTTATGGGAATTTCAAAAATTTCTTGGTATTTATCTAGCATTTTTCACGGATGAAGTTGGAGGCACTGTAGGTTTCAATTCTTTCAAGAACCATTAAATGGTATGGAAGCTCATTTCAATGAAAGCTCTGGAGAATTCTCACAGTCAAGGCTTCCCAAAGAGTGGCCAAAAGATCACATGAACCCAGGCCCATTGAGGTCTAGAGTGTGAGGTCCATGTTTGTTTTGAATCTCATCTATGGCTGCCAAGTCTTTCATAATAAAATTATGTGATATCCTGGCTGAGATTCCCGATGCTCTGTGGAAAGCCACCCTGGGACTTGATCTCAGTTTCCAAGGGCGACTCTAATGCGTGGCCTCCTAGAATCCCAAGAGAACTCATGGCAATATTTCTCTGAGGTCAGTTTCAGAACTCAGTCTGTAAGGGGAATCACACCAGACTTCAAGCCCAGGTGGACCCAGTCATCTATTTCAACCACCACACAAATGACCACAATTAAAACCAAAACACTCCCACATGGCCCTCATCTTCTTCCATATAGACACTCATCATAACCTCTGGCTGGGGTTTTCCATGAGGGGCAAAGCTCACGACAGTGTCCAAAATAAGCTCCCTTACCCCTCATTTGCCTAAAATCAGGGTGGCCTGGACACCCTTCCTGTGAACCAGTAGTGATCAAATATGCCTGCCATTTGTACTGCCCAGCTTCTCCAATATGAGGCCTACTGACTGTTTGGTATAGATTTTTTATGTGAATTGGAGTCATGAGAAAACCCAAGCAATTACGGGCTAGCCTCTGCAGGGTTTTGAAGAACTCATTTGACCCAATGGATCCCTCTTCTCACTTGATGTAGGTCAGAAACCTTACAGAGGAAGGCGAGGGACTTCAACCACAATGACTGCCCTTTTGGCCATTTTGGTTTTGGAAGCACAAAAGGAATGTTTCTTTAGATCCATCAGGTGCTGAGAATCTAAGCCACAGCCTCACACAGGGCCAAGAGGCTGATTCAGACACATCCCTTTTGGAAGAAATTAAGCAAAGAGCCACAGGTGATGCCCATTCATTTCCATTTGAAAACTGTTTTCTTCAGGCTTCACAAAGGGTTGGCCTGAGGCAAAGACCTTCCTGACATTCAGGGCAACAGAACATTATGTAAGAAAAGGCCCAAAGCAGGGTTTCTCCACTGAGATTTTACTGGTCACACTGTTATCTGAGTTTTCTGAGATGCTCGCCATTCCCTTCAGCTATCCAGTACATGGCCATGTCACAGAGCTTGGAGGTGGTACATATCTTGGACTCAAAACCATGAGCCTGTTGTGGAGAGTGGCCAGAATTCAGGAAGAGTACAGGAACTTAGGAATATTGTAGGTGTTGCCCATCCATAAGGCAAGCCACAGTCCTTTCATAAATTGGGCAGGATGAATGCTGTTAAACTTTCTCCTGGAGAGGACAAATCCATTGATGCATTATCTTTTCTAATGTCTACAACCAGAGATACAGTGGGATACACAGATATAGAAACACTTGCCTTGTCAAACAACTTACTAGAAACAGTCCACTCAATACCAAACAAATAGCCTTCCCTACCTATCACGCCTTTCCTACTGTATCAACATACACTAGTTATTCATCACCCCCTGCCCCGGTTATTTTGCTGCAGTGGGACTGCTGCAGATGGTGGCCCATACAGGGAGCCCTGGGACACTTGGGGGTAAGTGACGAATAAAAGCTGCCCATCCATAGATAGGATGGGAGCAAATCTGCTCATCCCTAGGCAGATAGGGGGAGAGGAAAAACGGTCATTTCAAAAAATGGAGAAGATTGATACAGTATGATTGTGTCTTGTTTTATCTCAGTGTATTGTATTGTCTTTGTGATGAAAATAAGGAAGGGGTGAGAAGTAAATTGATAATGGAAAGAGGCACCCCAGTGGAAACAAGAGCAATTAGGGCATGTGTTGATGGAAGCCCAGGAAGTCTAATCAGAAAGAAAAAGAAAGTTAAGAAGAAGAAGGATTATCAGGAAAAAAGTTTCAGCAAAAGGCTGTTACTGAATACTTTTCGTTTCCGGAGTGTGTGTGAATAGGCGCCTCGGCTGCCACATGCTCAAGCCAGTCACTGTGCAGCAAGGGCTTTTCAAGCAGTGGCAGCCGGCAATTCCCCGCCCCCAGCCTGGGGAGCGGGGCCCCGTGGCAGTTTGAGTCCTGGACACTCCCCAGGGCCATCTGTGGCTGCCCAGGATGCTACAGCCAGCCATAGATGCTACTGGCTCCCTGATGTTTGGTCATTTTCAATGCCAATAACTAAGCTACAATGGTTCTCCCACACCCGGAAGATAATAAATAATAAGCACTATTAAGGCTTTTTTCAAATCTAAAAAACCTTGAGATAATGTACTAAATTTTTCAGAAGGTTGTTTTCTTAGCACCTGGTGGAATACTATAGGATTTTCTTTAGCCAGTGGTAGGAGTTCCTGCCTTCATCCCAGTGCCGGTGAGGACAAGGGTGGAAGAATTTCCAGTGTTGCTGAAAACCGGAGGAGACTTCGGCTGAGAAACGGAGGAGACTTTGGATCAAGATAGCTGCCTTCAGAACTTTCCTGGGCTGTGATTTAAGCTAGCTGCCTGCAGAATTTACATGGACTGTGATTTAAGCTAGCTGCCTGCAGAACTTACCAGGACTGTGATTTAAGCTAGCTGCCTGCAGAACATACCTGGACTGTGGTTTACCTGAACTGTGAGTTAATCTATTGAGACACTGCTTTACCTGGACTGAGACAACAAACTGTAATCTATAACAAATTTTAACTCGGTGTCTTTGCTAACAGTATCATTGCTGGTATTATTTCTCCAAGTGCTTCATCAATTGGCTTGTATTGTGACATTTTGTATCCTCCCTTTCTGTTTGTAGCAGGTTATTTATGGTGTTTCTGTAAAAACCACTGTGGTCTTTATTTAAATTAAATAAAAGGGGGAAATGTTAGAGTCTGTAAACATGTCAAAATAACACCTGGCATTTTGCCAGGGGAATGTTAGAGTGTGTAAACAAGTCTGGATGATGCCTGGCAAAATGCCAGAGGGAGTGGTTTGAGATGTAACAAAAGCGAGCCATTAGGTGTGGAGATTCCTGATTGGTTGACTGCAGTATCTAGTTTATGTTAATTAGATAAGCTGGGTGGAATGTATAAATACCTCTATTGTCCTACAATAAATGGCTTCCACTCCTGCTATATCAACATACACATGTTATTCATAACCCCCACCCCCCGGTTATTTTGCTCCAACCGAACCGCGGCAGTATCTGCCAAGTCAGAAACCTCTCAAGTATGAACATGTGATACCAGGTAGGATTCTATATGTGCATATAAAAATACATGTGCTGAATAGGCTACACAAAAAGGGAGAGAGGAATTCACATATTTGTTAACTTTAAAACACATGGAGAACTATTTTAATTAAAAATTGACTAGATTTATAACTCCTACCCTATATAATGCAAAAGGCAAGTCCAACTATACAACAAGACTCCTCTGAACTGCTTGTATTTCTATTTTGTTTGGGTTATTAATCTCCATCATATTAGGATTAGTAGTCAGAGTCTAGTAGGGTATGGGTTAGTGTCCAAAATAAGCTCCCTTGCCCCTCATTTGCCTAAAGTCATGGTGGCCTGGACACCCTGCATGTGAACCAGGAGTGATAAAATAGGACTGCAGTTAATACGGCTCTGCTTCTCCAATTTGAGGCCTACTGAGTGTCAGGTAACGATTCTTTATGTGATTTGGAGTCATGAGAAAACACAACCACTTCTTCAGGGCATTGAAGAATTCATTTGAACCAAAGGATTCCTATTCTCACTTGATGTAGGTCAGAAACCTAACAAAGGAACGCAAGAGACTTCATTCACCATAACAGATCTTTTTGCCATTTTGGTTATGGATGCACACATGGGATCTTTCTTTAGATCCATGAGGTGCTGAGAATCTAAGCCACAACCGCACACAGGGCCAAGAGGCTGATTCAGACACATCCCTTTCCAAAGAAATTAAGCAAAGAGCCACAGGTGATGCCCTTTCATTTCCATTTGAAAACTGTTTTCTTCAGGCTTAACAAAGGGGTGGGCTGAGGGAAAGAACTTCCTGACATTCAGGGCAACAGAAATATAGGTAAGAGAATGGCCAAAGCAGGATTTCTCCACTGAGACTTTCCTGGTCACACTGATATCTGAGTTTTCTGTGATTCTCCCATTCCATTCAGCTGTCCAGTACATGGCCATGGCACAGAGCTTGGAGGTGGTATATATCTTGGACACAAAACCATGAGCCTATTCTGGAGAGTGGCCAGAATTCAGGAAGAAAACAGGAACTTAGGAAGATAGTAGGTGTTCCCCATCCATAAGACACACCGCAGTCCATCCATCAGTTGAGCAGGATGAATGCTGGGAAGCTTTCTACTAGACAGGATACATCCATTGGTGCATTCTGTTTTGTAATGTCCAAAACCACGTACACAGTGGGATACACCGAACTAGAATCACTCACCTTGTCAAACGATTTACTAGAAACAGTCCATTCCAAACCAAACAAACCACCTTTCCTACCTATTTTCAGAACATGAGACAAAACCACAAACTCACACCCACACCCACAAAGGCATCTCCTTCCCACAAGTAAGTCTCTGACTCTCCAGTGTGTCCTCTGTCTGTTGAGCCAAACTATGTTCCCCGAAATGGCCAGTCCTGTCTCAGTTCTGGTTGCCTTGGCCAACTCTGTGAAGTTGTCAGGATCCAGTGGTGAGCCACTACCTGCTTTCTCAGGAAAGACCCTCTTCATATCTGTCCTGGCATTTGGCCATTCTCTCAGCAGTAGGTACCAAGAAAGACTGACTCTGTCCTTGGTAAATCCAAACAACTGAGCCCAGTGGGAGTGGGACTGGGACTGGCTCTGGGTGTCTGGCATCTTGGATCCCAATTTCAGAGAGTTCCAATACCAAGGAAGTGAGGTAGGACACTTCCTTCAAGAACTGAATGAGGTCACTCCCTTGGCAACCACTTTGTCCTAACAGTTGCTTCCAAGGGTCCCATTAGATAGAGGCTGCCCCTACTTCCTGTGACACTTTCGCAAGTTAGAATGGTATATCAACCATAGGCACCCGGGAACATCTCTCAACAAAGGCCTGGTTTGGTCCACCTTCTCTACATTTAGAATAGAGAGACTGATTCAGACACGACCCTTCATCCTGACCAGGTGGTTTGCCATGCAAGGTGACTTTTGCTCTCTCAACTCCTTCATAGCTGCCTACATCTTCTCCAGGTATCATTTCTGCATGGACCTTTGAGGTTCTCAGCAGGTTTAAGATGACCTACATTCCTGTATTGTAAAAACAATTCTGTCCCTGCTCTTCTGTAAACTTAGATTGAGGGAAGAGTGTATGGTTAGGGTTAATAAAAGGTTCGATTTCGGTTAAGAATCATTCTGCAGGATGAATAATTGTATTGGGAACCTGTAATATTTACAAGAATGTAAAAGTGAAATATTAGAATGAAAACAGAAATCTAGGTAAGATTTGAAGCCCAGAAGGGTATTGGGCCCTTGATTGGGATACTTAGCTTTGAATTATGTTCTGCAGAGATGTCTCAGATAAATCGATGTACAATGGCATAGGACCTTGTACCTTTAATGATGGAATGTTGAAGAGAACTTCTAGTCAAAAAGGGATACTCGGTATTATTTGAAAGATAGTCAGTAGGTTTAGAAAGCAGAGAGAGTATAGGATTTAAACCAAAAGTTCTTTAGCAATAGGGTTTCGGGTAGAGAGTGAATGAAAATGTGAGCACATGTGAAGAGTCAGTCACAATGATAAACTGTGGAAAATATGTAGGAAAGCAGATATTAATAGAGACATTAGTAAATCAGGCAAATGATAAAGTGATTGATAGGATTAGACATTTTCAACAGGCTTGAGGTAAAATATATAATCTTAGGAAGAAACAAATATGTAGTGACCAATAGGATTGACATTTGAGAGCGTTAGGCAACCTGGACATGGATGTTTTTAGTAATGCATACTCACTTTCCATTAAGGCTTTGGTAAAATCTTAAGTGTGAACTTTGCTTTTTGTGTCCAGAAAATTACTGTGATAAAATGTATATGTAGATCAGATGACATAAGTATTTATTCCACCGTTTCTGGGAGCAATATTTTGAAGATATATAAATTAGTACTGGGGTTACAAATGGGTGTACCCTGTGTCTAGGAATATAGAGATAATGCATGAATAGACAAAACTTTGATTAAACAATGTAACAAGTTCTAAATTTAAATAATGGATTGAATTGATATCTGAAAATATACAGGAAACCTTATATTGATATGCAATCATTCAATCCAACCAGGTATCCATCTTATTTTAATATTAGGCTTATGGATTATCATAAAGAGTGTGTGAATTTTGTTTCAAAGGTGATTATGGATTTCAGAAATAATGAGTTTGGAAAGAAGTCTCATGAAGAGACCAGACAAGAAACCTGGAGGAATACAAGAGTTTTGAATAAGGAAGTTATTGAAAGCGAAACAAATGCCTATAAATTTGTGAACTTGTTAATGAAATATATATCCTAAGATGTGCATAAACTGAAGAAATAGTAATGTACCAGTTTTGTTAAAAAATGAACGTCAAAATACACATCATGTCCCATAGGAATCTACAAGCATTGATGTTAAACTGGGACAGTTACTGTAGAAATATTTGGATTTGTATGCACCATTCATTGAAGTTTGTTTTTAGTACTAGGAAACAAATATGTATTTCAGGTGGATGAATATTTTTGAAAATAATCTTGTGAAAAGTTGATTATAAATCCACATACATGTACATGAATGAATTTAGGGAGTATATAATAAGACACATATGTTTCATATTTTCAAAAATCTGGAGAGTGTATATCTATCTATCTATCTATCTATCTATACACACACACACACACACACACACACTCAAACAGACATTAAAATGTAGCTATATATATATATATATATATATATATATATATATATATATATATATATATATCATGAAATATATATAATCCACAGATCCAAAAATATTAATTTTACTAAACGTGGATTTATGTATAATGTTGTTCAACTAGGAAGTCACCCATAGTTTGAATTTTCACTTCCAACAGCATTCAGAGGAGTGATCTCTTCTGACAATTTGTATCTGCTAAGTCAGCAACCTCTCAAGAATGTACATGTGATACCAGGTAGGATTCTAAATGTGCATATAAAAATACATGTTCTGAATAGGCTACAGAGAAAGGGAGAGAGGAATTCACATGGTTGTGAACTTTAAAAACACATGGAGAACTGTTTCAATTAAAAATTGACTAAATTTATAACTCCTACCCTATATAATGCAAAAGGCAAGTACAACTATACAACATGAATCCTCAAAACTTCTTGTATTTCTATTCTGTTGGGGTTATTATTCTCCATCATGTTAGGATTACTAGTCAGAGTCTAGTAGGGTATGGGTTAGTGTCCAAAATAAGCTCCCTTGCCGCTCATTTGCCTAAAGTCATGGTGGCCTGGACACCCTGCATGTGAACCAGGAGTGATAAAATAAGACCGCAGTTAATACTGATCTGCTTCTCCAATTTGAGGCCTACTGACTGTCAGGTATAGATTCTTTTTGTGAATTGGAGTCATAAGAAAACCCAAGCACTTCTTCAGGGCTTTCAAAAATTTATTTGAACCAAAGGATCCCTATTCTCACTTGATGTAGTTCAGGAACCTAACAAAGAAAGGCAAGAGACTTCATCCATCATAACTGATCTTTTTGAAATTTTGGTTTTGGATGCACACATCGGATCTTTCTTTAGATCCATCAGGGGCTGAGAATCTAAGCCACAACCGCACACAGGGCCAAAGGGTGATTCAGACACATCCCTTTGCAAAGAAATTAAGCAAAGTGCCACAGGTGATGCCCATTCATTTTCATTTGAAAACTCTTTTTTTCAGGCTTCACATGAGGGTGGCCTGAGGCAAAGAACTTCCTGACATTCAGGGAAACAGATACATAGTAAGAGAATGGCCCATAGCAGGGTTTCTCCACTGAGACTTTCCTGGTCACACTGATATCTGAGTTTTCTGAGATTCTCCCATTCCCTTCAGCTGTCCAGTACATGGCCATTTAACAGAGCTTGAGGTGGTACATATCTTAAACACAAAACTATGTGCCTATTCGGGAGAGTGGCCAGAATTCAGGAAGAAAACAGGAACTTAGGCAGATAGTAGGTGTTGCCCATCCATGAGGCAAGCCGCAGTCCATTCATCAATTGGGCAGGATGAATGCTGTGAAGTTTTCTACTAGACAGAACACATCAACTGATGCATTCTCTTTTCTAATGTCGACAACCACGGACACAGTGGGATACACAGACATAGAAAGACTCGCCTTGTCAAACGACTTACTAGAAACTGTTCACTACAATCCAATCAAACCGCCTTTCTTTCGTATTCTCCGAACATGAGACAAAACCACAAACCCACACCCACACCCGCAAAGGCACCTCCTTCCCCCAAGTAGGTCTGTCATATCCGGAGTGTCCTCTGACTGGTGGGCCATACTATGTTCTCCGAAAATGGCCTGTCCTGTCTCAGATCTGCTCTACTTTGCCAACTCTGTGAAGTAGTCAGGAGCCAGCGGTGATCCACTACCTGCTTTATCAGGATAGGACCCTCTTCAGAGGTTTCCTGGCATTTGGCCATCCTCAAATCAGTAGGTACCAAGAAATATTGACTCTGTCCTTCGTAAATCCAAACAAGTTAGACCACTGGGACTTGGACGGGTTATGGCTCTGGGTGCCTGGCTTCCTGGATCCCAAGTTCAGAGACTTCCATCACCAAGGAAGTGAGGTGAAGTCACTTCCTTGAGGAACTGAATGAGGTCACTGCCTTGGAAACCACGTTGTCCTAACATTTGCCTCCAAGGTTCCCATGAGATGGAGGATGCCCCTACATCCTGTGACACTTTCACAAGTTCGAATCGTATATCAAACATAGGGACCAGGGAACAGCTCTCCACACAGGCATGGTTTGGTCTATCTTCTCTGTATTAAGCAGAATGAGGCTGATTCAGACACATTCCTTAATTCTACCAGGTTGTTTGCCATTGAGATGACTTTTGCTCTCTCAGGTCCTTCATCGCTGCCTACATCTTCTACAGGGATCATTTCTGCATGTACCTTTGAGGTTCTCAGCAGGTGGAAGATCCCATGCATTCCTGTATTGTAAGACCAACACTGTCACTGCTCTTCTGTAAAGTTAGATTGAGGGAACAGTGTATGGTTAGGGTTAATAACATTTTCATTTTCGGTTAGGAACCATTCTGCTGGATGAATAATGTTATTGGAACCTGTGATATTTATTAGAATACAGACGTGAAATATATGTACATAAACAGAAATCTAAGTAAGATTTGAAGCCCAGAAATCATTGGGCCCTTGATTGGGATACCTATCGTTGAATTACATTCTGCAAAAATGTCTCAGAGAAATCGATATACAATGGCATAAGACCTTGTAACTGGATGATTGAATGTAGAAGAGAACCTCCAGTCAAAAAGTGATAGTCGGTAGGATTAGGAAGATAGTAGGTAGGTTTTAAGAAGAAGAGTGAATATAGGATTTGGACCAAAAGTTCTTTAGCAATAGGATTTCGATTAGAGTGTGAATGTAAGTTTCAGAACATGTGAAGATTTAGTCACAATGATGAACTGTGGAAAAGCAGATACCAATAGAGACATTACAAAAACAGGCAAAGTATAAAGTGAGTGAGAGGATTAGACATTTTCAACAGGGTTGAGTTTGAATATATAATCTTTGGAAGAAACTAATTTGTAGTTACCAATAGGATTTTCATTTGAGAGCATTAGGCAACCTGGTCATGGATGTTTTTAGTAATCCATGTTCACTTTTCATTTAGCTTTGATACAATCATAAGTGTGACCTTTGCTTTTTGTGTCCAGAATATTTCAGTGATAAAATGCATATGTAGATCAGGTGACATTGGTATTTCTTCCAACATTTCTGGGAGCAATATTTTGAAGACGTATAAATTAGTGTTGGGGGTACAAAGAGGTGTACCCTGTGTCTATGAATATAGAGATAATGCATGAAAATACGACATTGTGAGTAAATAATATAACTGGTTCCACTTTAAATAATGGATTGAATTGATATCTGAAACTAAGTAAGAAATCTTATATTGATATACAATCATTCATTCCAACCAGTTGTACATCTAATGGTAATATTAGGGTTATGGTTTATTATGAGGGGTGTGTGAGTTTTGCTTCAAATGTGATAATGGAAATCGAAAATAATGTGTTTGGAAAGAAGTTTCAAGAAAAGACCAGTCAGAAACGGAGGAATACATGTTTTCTGAAGCAGGAAGTGATTGAAAGTGAAATAAATGCCTATAAATTTGTGAACGTGTGGATGAAATATATATCCTATAATGTGCATAAACTCAAGAAATAGAAATGTACCAGTGTTGAATAAAAATAAACTTCAAAGTACATATCATGTCCCATAGGAATCTACTTGCATTGATGTTAAACTGGGTCAGTTACTGTAGAAATATTAGGATTTTTTTTTTTTTTGGTGTTATACTACAATTTATTTTAGCACTAGAATGCCACAGAATGTAGAGGAAAGAGCAATGGATTTTTAGTTATAGCACTAATAATCTAACATTTAATGACTTTTTTGGGGAGTCTAGAAATTACATAAGGCTATGTAACATATATTTTATTATTTAACATTCATAAATGCTTGGGGTTTTAGTAATATTTCTAGTTTTTTATTTTTTATTTTTTAAGTTGTTGATGGATCTTCATTTTGTTTATTTGTATGTGGTGCTGAGAATAGAACCCAGTTCCTCACACATACTAGGCAAACATGTTAACACTGAATCACAAACCCAGCCGCTCCACTTTTGTCTTAACATCGAACACGCCTCTCCCTCTTCTGTACTCACTTTCTTCCTCATTT
>NW_027512639.1:300000-422303 GCF_048772815.1 Callospermophilus lateralis
TGCAGAGGTGCTTGTGTTTTCGCTTGACTCTAAATCACCTAAAGAATTGATACCTAAAATCAGTAGACCTCAAATTGGAGAAACATAGAAGTATTAACGGCAGGTTTATTTGTTCACTCCTGGTTCACAGAAACGGTGTCCAGCCTACCCTGACTTTAGGCAAATGAGGGGCAAACGAGCTGATTTTGGACACTGTCTTGGGCTGCGCCCCTCATGGAAACCTCCAGCCAGATGTTAAGATGATTGACTATATGGAATAAGATGAGGGCTATGTGGGAGTGTTTTGGTTTTAATGTTGCTCATTTGTGTGGCATTGGAATAAATGACTGTGTCCACGTGGGCTTGAACTCTGGTGTGATTCCCCTTAGAGACTGGGTTTTGGAACTGAACTCAGAGAAGCATTGCCATGAATTTTGTTGGGATTTTAAGAGGCCATGCATGAAAGTCGCTCTTGGAAACTGAGACCTAGGCCCCGGGTGGATTTCCACAGAGGCCTGGGAATCTCAGCAAGGATATCGCATGATTTTATCCTTAAAGAAATGGCAGCCATAGTTGAGAGTCAAAACACACATGGACCTCACATTATAGACCTCAATGGGCCTCGCCTAATGTGACCTTTTGTCCACTCTTTGGGAAGCCTTGCCTGTGAGAGTTCTCCAGAGATTTTATTGAAATGAGCTTCCTCACCATTTAATCTTTGCTGAATGAATTGAAGCCCACAGTGCCTCCAACTTCTTGCTTGAAAAATGGCTAGATAAATACCATGAAATTTTTGAAATACCTATGACCAGGTGGTACTGGAGAAACATTAAATGTCCTTTTGCTGATCATGATTATACCAGACAGTGCCTTGATTTACTGAGTTTCATGAAAATGGTGTAGAACAGAGATGCCAGTAGTTTGTAGCCTGCTGAGTAGTGGGTCTAGAGCAGTGGTGGGGAGGTGTTTGATAAAACATTCGTGGAAGGGCCTTGTGGATCTACCATTGGATTCCAAATGGCTTGTAACTGACATGGTGCAGCCAGCAGACCCTTATATGTAAAGGCATCTTGTTATATGGAGAGTTTTCAGAGAAAAATTAAGAATCAGGTTGATATGGAAAAGGGGGCAATGGGGAAAGCTGTGAGAGATAGAAGCCTTGTTGGTGCATTCTCTTGCAGACCCTGACCCACCACACGTGACAGAACTCCCTCCAGCACTGTGTCCCAGTTTAGCTCCTAGTATTTCGTGAAACAACTACCAAACTCACAGTGCAGCAGCAAAAACTCCACAAAAAATGGAGGAGGACCAAATGGCTTCACAGTCCACACGGGGAGACACTTAGTCCCCAGTGGCCTCAGTTTACTTACAAAGAGAGGATTCAGCACTGCTTCATCTTGTTCATTGGAAAATAAGAAACCATGTCCTCCAGGTCACATAGATGTAGACCCAGCTTTGATGGTCTCACTACAAAGGAAGCCAAATCTCCTGAAAACAACATATATTTCAAGTGCGGAAGCTCAGAGGCTGTTTCTCAAAAAGTTTTTAGGCCAGCAGAGCTCCATGTTTGTGGAGTGTTTACCCTGTCCCTTACTTTTTGAAACTCCTCTACCGCCTCCAGAATGTGAACTCCTTAGCATTTTCCATTCCAGATATGTATTCACTGATTTTGTAACTCTTCTCCTCTAGTTGTGTCTTACTTGTGGTGAAGGTAATGTCAAGGCATTGTTCTGGATGAGAGCGGGAGGATATTTGTGCAGCGTATATTTACATACACATTGGATTCATTTTCCAATTTTTCATTCGAAGTACTGAATCCCTGACAATAACCCATACCTAGTAGACTCAGACTATTCATCCTAATATAATCGTGAAAATTAACCCAACACAATAGAAATACAAGCACTTCAGAGGAGACATGTTGTATAGTTGGACTTGACATTTGCCTTATATAAGGTTGGAGTTATAAATCTAGTCAAATTTTAATTGTAATATTGTCCATGTGTTTTTAAACTTAACAAATATGTGAATTCTTGTTTCCCTTTTCTGTAGCCTATTCACACATGTATATTTATATGCATATATAGAATCCTACCAGGTATCACACGTACATTTTTGTGGGGTGGCTGTCTTGGCAGATACAAATTGTGAGAAGAGTTCACTCCTCCTAAATGCTTTTGGAAATGAAAATTCAACCTATAGGAGAGCGTCCTATTAGAAAAACATTATATATAAACTCATGTTTAGTAAAATAAATATTTTTTGCATTTGTGGATGATATATATTTACTGATGAATTTCGATTGGCATTTATATTGGTACTTTTTAATGTCTGTGAGTGTTGTGTGTGTGTGTGTGTGTGTGTGTGTATATATATATATATATATATATATATATATATATATAGATATAGATATAGATATAGATATAGATATATAGATATAAATATAGATATACTCTCCAAATTTTTCAAAGTATGAAATATATGTGTCTTATTTTGCACTTCCTAAATTTTTCATATTCATGAATGTGGATTTATAATTATCTTTTCACAAGATTATTCTCAGAAACATTCATATACCCTACGAGACTCTTACCACTAATACTAATATAATGGAGAAAAAGAACCCAAACAGAATAGATACAAGCATTTCAGAAGAGACATGGTGTATAGTTGGACTTGCCTTTTGCATAATATAAGGTAGGAGTTATAAATCTATTCAATTTATTGAAATAATTTTCCATGTGTTATTTTTTTTGACACAACACAAAATTTAATCTTTGAAAAATAAATAAAATTGACACTTCCTTAACCAAGCTAATGAAGAAAAAAAACCTCAAATTACTAAAATTAAGGATCATAAAGGAACTTTTACAGAGTACACAACTAAAATACAGAGAATAATTGAAAACTAATTTGAAAATTTATAGTCTAATAAATTAAAATACCATGATGACATCAATAAAATTTTAGAGATATACCCAAACTTAATTAGTAGGACGTGAACAATTTAAACAAATCAATTTCAAGCAATGAAATAGAAGTTGCTGTCAACAGCCTACCAATCAAGCAAAGCCCAGGAACAGACAGATTCTCAGCCATGTTCTACAAGACCTTCAAAGAAGCATTCATCACAATACTCCTCAAATTATTCCATAAAATAGAAAAGGATGGAACTCCTCCAAACTCATTCCATGAGGCTATTATCACTCACATACCAAAATCAGACAAAGACACATCAAGGAAAGAAATCTTCAGAGCAATATTCCTGACAAAGATATATACAAAAATTCTCAATAAAATTCTTTTTTTTAAGCCAAAGTTAATCAAAAGGGATAAAGAGGGACACTACACACTATTCCATGTGTTTTTAAAGTTAAGAAATATATGAATTCCTGTCTCCCTTTCTCTGTAGCCTATTAAGCACATGTATTTTTATATGCACAAATAGAATCCTACCTGGTTTCACACGTACATTCTTGTAAGGTGGCTGACTTGGCAGATACTATTTGTGAGAAGAGATCACTCCTCCTAAACGCTGTTGGTACAGAAAATTCAACCCATGGGTGAGCTTCCTAGATGAACAACATTATACATACATCCATGTTCAGTAAAATGAATATTTTGGGATATGCGGATGAGTTATTTTTCATGATGAATTTCGATTGACATATATATTGCGACATTATAATGTGTGTGTGTTTGTCTCTCTCTCTCTCTCTCTCTCTCTCTCTCTCTCTATATATATATATATATATATATATATATATATATAGTCTCCAGATTTTCCAAAATATGAAATATATGTCTTCTTATACACCACCTGAATTCATTCATATTCATATATGTGGATTTATAATCAACTTTTAACAAGTTTATTCTCAGAAATATACATCCACTGAAATACATATTTGTTTCCTAGTACTGAAAACTAAATTCAGGGAAGGGTTCTTACAAATCCTAATATTTCTAGACTAACTGACCAAGTTTAACATCAATGCAAATACATTCCAATTGGATATGATGTGTTTTTTAAAGTTCATTTTTATTCAAACTTGGTGCGTTATTATTTATTCAGTTTATGGACATCATAAAATATATCCTTTCATTCACAAGTTCACAAATTTATAAATATTTGGTTTACTTTCAATCACTTCCTCCTTTGGAACACATAGATTCCTCTATGTTTCTTGACTGGTCTTTTCACTAGACTTCTTTCTAAACACATTATTTTCGATTCCATTATCATTTTTGAAGCAAAACTCACACACTATTCATGATAAACGGTAACCCTAATAATACCATTAGATATATAACTTGTTGGAATGAATGTACATATATCAATATATGATTTCGTCTATATTTTCAGATATTAAAACAATCCATTATGTAAATTTGGAACCAGTCACATAATTTTTTCACAGTATGGTCTATTAATGCATCATCTCTATATTCATCAACACAGGGTAAACCTCTTAGTATCCCCAGTACTAATTTATATGTTTTCAAAATATTGCTTCCAGAAAAGGTGGAAGAAATACTCATGTCACCTGATCTACATATACATATTATCACAGTAATATTCTGGACACAAAATGCAAAGGTCACCATTATGATTGCAATAAAGCCTCAATGGAATGTGAACATGGATTACTAAAAACATCCATGTCCAGTTTGCCTAATGCTCTCAAATGTCAATCCAATTGGTGACTACATTTTTGTTTCTTTTTAAGATTATGTATTCAACCTCAACCCTGTTGAAAATGTCAAATCTTATCACTCACGTTATACTTTGCCTGATTTCCTAATGCCTCTATTGATGTCTGCCTTCCTACATATTTTTCCCAGTTCATGATTGTGCCCAACTTTTCACATATGGTGCCATTTATATTCACTCTCTAACCGAAACCTATTGCTAAAGAACTTTTGGTCCAAATCCTAGACTCACTCTTCCTCCTAAACCTACTGACTATCTTTCTAATCCTACACACTATCCCTTTTTCACTGGATGTTCTCTTCTACATTCAATCATCTGAGGTACAGGGTCTTATGCCATTGTATATCGATTTGCATCGACCTCGGTGCAAAACATTACTCAAGCTAAGGATCCCAATCAAGAGCCCAAATCCTTCTGGGCTTCAAATATTACCTAGATTTCTGTTTTCATACTTATATTTTACCTCTATATTCTTATAAATATTGCTGGTTCCCAATACCATTATTCATCCAGCAGAATGATTCCTAAGCCAAATGGAACATGCTATTAACCCTAACCATACAATGTTCCCTCAATCTCACTTTACAGAAGAGCAGGGATAAAGTTGATATTACAATACAGGAAGTTAGGAGATCTTCCACCTGCTGAGTACCTCAAAATCCATGCAGAAATAATCCCTGGAGAAGATGTAGGCAGCTATGAAAGACCTGAGAGAACAAAAGTCATATTCCATGGCAAACAACATGGTCAGGATGAAAGGATGTGTCTGAGTCAGCCTCTCTATTCTTAATGCAGGGAAGATGGACCAAAGCAGGCCTGTGTGGAGAGCTGTTCCCAGGTGACTATGGTTTCTATACCATTCTAACATGTGAAAGTATCACAGGAAGTAGGGCAGCCTCCATGTCAGGAGACACTAGGATGCAACTGTTAGGACAAAGTAGTGGCCAAGACAGGGACCTCATTTATTTCCTGAAGGTAGTGACCTCACCTCATTTCCTTGGCGATGGAACTCTCTGAATTTTGTGATCCAGGAAGCCAGGCACCAGAGCCAGTCCAAGTCCCAGTCGCAGTGGGCTCACTTGTTTGGATTTACTAAGGACAGAGTCAGTCTTTCTTGGTACCTACTGATGTAAGGGTTGCCAAATACTAAGAAAGCTCTGAAGAGGGGTCTTTCCTGAGAGGACAGGAATTGGCTCACCACTGCCTCCTGACAACTTCACAGAGTTGACCAAGGAGACCAGATCTGAGACAGAAAGGCCATTTGTGGGGAACATCGTATGGCCTACCAGTCAGAGGACACTCCAGATAGTGACAGACCTACTTGGGGGAAGGAGTTGCATTTGTGGGTGTTGGTTTGTGTTTGTGGTTTTTTTCCATGTTCTGAGAATAGGTAAAAAAGGAGGTTTGTTTGGATTGGAGTGGACTGTTTCCAGTAAGTCATTTGACAAGGAGACTGTTTCTATGTCCATGTATCCCACTGTGTTTTTCTTTGTGGATATTAGAAAAAAATAGCTCATTGGGTGTGTCCTGTCTAGTAGAAAGCTTCCCAGCATGCATCCTTTCCAATTAATGAATGGACTGAGGCTTGCCTTATCCATGGGCAACACCTGCTATCTACCTAATTTTCCATTTTTTCATGAATTCTGGCCACTCTCAAGATTAGTATCATGTATTTTTGTACAAGATATGTACCACCTCCAAGCTCTGTGACATGGCCATGTACTGGATAGCTGAAGGGAATGGCGAGCAACTCAGAAAACTCACATATTAGAGTAACAAGGAAAGTCTCCGTGGAGAAACCCTGCTTGGGGCCTTTTGATTACCTATTGTTCTGTTGCTCTGAATGTCAGAAAGGTCTTTGCCTCAGGCCACCCCTTTGTGAAGCCTGAAGAAAACAGTTTTCAAATGGAAATGAATGGGCATCACCTGTGGCTCTTTGCTTCATTGCTTTGGAAATGGATGTATCTGAATCAGCCTCTTGGCCCTGTGTGAGCCTGTGGTTTAGATTTTCAGCACCTGATGAATCTAAAGAAAGATCCCATGTGGGCATCCAAAACCTAAATGGAAAAAAGATCAGTCATTGTGGATGAAGCCTCTCGACTTCCTCTGTAAGATTCCTGACCTCCATCAAGTGAGAATAGGGATCATTTGTGTCAAATAAGTTCTTCAAAGGGCTGCAGAGGGGAGACAATAGGTGCTTGGGTTTTCTTATAACTCCAATTCACACTAAAAATCTATAACCCACAGTCAGTAGGCCTCAAATTTGAGAAGTGGAGTAGTATTGACGGCAGGCCTATTTGATCACTTCTGGTTCACACTAACGTTGTCCAGGCCACCCTGACTTTAGGCAAATGAGGGACAAGGGAGATTATTTTTGACACTGTCTTGGGCTGTGCCCCTCATGGAAACCTCCAGCTAGAGGTTATGATTAGTGTCTATATAAAAAGATGAAGAGGGCCATGTGAGAGTGTTTTGGTTTTAATTGTCATCATTTGTGTGGCAATTTGAAGAGATGCCTGGGTCCACCTGGGCTTGAACTCTGTTGTGATTCCCCTTAGAGACTGAGTTGTGTAACTGACCTCAGAGAAGTATTGCCATGAATTGTGTTGGGATTTCAGGAGGCCACACATGAGATTCACCATTGGAATCTGAGATCTTGGCCCAGGGTCACTTTACACAGAGCACTGGGAATCTAAGCCAGGATATCACAAGATTTTATTCTGAAAGATTCCAGCCATAGTTAAAACACCAACAGGGAATCTTTAGGTCACTTATAAGCAAATTAAAAAACAAAATTTTTTAACAAGAGTAAAAATACTTAGTTAATGTAATGCTACCCTGAATTTTTTGGGTGAGTTTTACTTTATATTCCCTGTTTGAGATCCTAGTAAACTTGAGAGAAAAAAAAAAAGAAAAAAACAAAACTTTTGAACATAACTTTAAATGAAATAAAATCTGACCTACTGCTTTCGTAGTCATTCTCACATGTAGTAAGATGGGACAAAGAGCCTTATCTCAGGTAAGACAGGGCTCTTTATAAATCATAAGTGTTTTAGTTCTAAAGCTGATCTTCGTTTTTTAATATCCTTTTACAAAGTTTACATAAATTGTTTGAGGTCACATGAACATTAGCTAACACCATATAATATCACTTTTGAAACATGAATTAAAGAATGGCTGAATGTTTTTAACATTCAAATAGATTAGGCTCTCATTAATTTAAAAATACATTTAAATTGTTGCACAATGTAAAGTGTAACATAAAACTTTACATATCTTATGGATAACAGGTAAATAAATCCCCAATATATATTTTATTTACCATACAACTTCAGAACACCAGCTTGATATAATGCTCTTTTAATGTTTCTACCTTATCGAGTTGTATAACTGGAAGATATGAGCACATTAATAGCATCACAGTTACATTGATGTTTCTACATTAACCAAGTTTATCTTTTAAAGAAATGGCAGTACAGTGCTCTAAAATAACAGTTCTGTTTTAAACAGTTGTTTAATTTTTATGGTAGCTTGCTCTGGAAAAAATAAGACTTAATAAACACAATGTTATGAGTAATCTTATGTTTTAAGAAATTTTTGTCTCTTTAACACATGACTAATTTTTACAATCTTACACAGACTTTAGTAGAAAGTCTGTATAAGATTGTAAACATTTTATACAGATTTTGTACTAAAAATTGATAGACCTTAGTATATCAATCAGATATCAAACAAAAACACTCATGAATGAGTAAATCCAAATGAAATTTACTTTACTTTTTAATCAAAATATTAGACAAATGTATTGAACAGTGTAAACCATTTTTTGGTTGAAGGAAAAGTCCTAGAACAAAGTCATATAGACCTTTGGTAGACAATAATATTTTATTAGATTTTTGAACACCTAGAAAAACTTATAGGCATAAATTTGAAGACATTTATATTTATCTGTTTATCCAATCTAAATTGAAACATTTAAACCACGTGAATTAAAGATCTGTGGTCCACTTTTTAAAATTTGTTTTTATGAGCGCTTTTTTATATGAGTGCTCCTTATATATGTTAATTTGTGTATCATTTGAATGATATACGGACATATGTGTATATATATATATATATATATATATATATATATATATATATATATATATTATATATATATATATATATATATATATATATATAGAGAGAGAGAGAGAGAGAGAGAGAGAGACATAAAACACATAACAAAAGTGTGCACACCTAATAATAGTGAAGGCCTTGTAGCTTTTCACAGGTGAAATCACCATTGCAATGTTTTTAAAACTCCACAGTTGGTCAAAGATAAAACTGATCAGAAAAACATTAACCTAGGTCTGTAGGATCAAAATCATAAACTCAAAAAGAAAAAAGAATCTAAGAAAAAATTATGAGTCCTTGAAAAAATGACTGGCCGGTAATTAGTAAATACCATACAATTTACCATTTTTTTCCCTTAGGCCTCAGATCAGTCTCCTACTGAGCTTACAGGAGACTTTCATTTGCATTTCAACAGAAGTCCTGGCTGAGGTCTGGAAGGAGCAGGAAAAAACTGCTATTCTGAGCAGACACCTCAGGCCTAAGGCATTTTAACCATAATTTTCTGGTTAGGATGTTGAAAATTATGCTACAAGTTTAAGATACAATTCACAAAATTTTATATCTTTACATCTTGTTTTGTCAACAGATATCATACTATGATTTACTATCCTTGTCCAAATTAATGCACTGGTAAACACAGTGACATTTTCCCAGGCTACCCAATTCAGAATTGGAGAAAAAAAGACTGCATGATTGGGAAGTTTCCTGCCAACTTGGAAGTAGAGTTCTTTAGTTTTCCATCCTAAGTATTTAAGTTCTCTGGCATGAATTATCTGAAATCAAAAACTAAACAATTACCTAAACCCGACTTTTAACTGCAATATTGTGCAATGCTTCAAAAAACGCATTCAGATACCAGATTTTTACAATAAAACATCATCATTTAGACACACATTCAGCTAAGATCATTCTCAAGAAACAATTTATAATATAAACACATTATTGCACATGTCTTAAAGTGCCAAAAACAAAGGCACAAGACAGACAGAAAGGAACTCCAGAATATGGCTGACAGACAGAAGCCTTTAAAACAGAGCAGATAAGAGAAAAATCTCCTGCACCAGTGGCACCACAGATGTCCCCACAAGGGGACCAGATGTTTTCACAGAGAAGCTACCTGAAATGTAAAATCAAGGGTCTCCATGGTGACTTTACTGCATTTAGTGTCCCCTTTTTATTTTTCTCTTTTAAAAGAAGACAGAGGTGTCATAATTCTTACAGTGCAGGGAAGGAAGGAGGGAATTCCCTGAAGCAACAGGGCTTTGGCAGTTGCTGGGGTCCCTCAGTCCCTCCTTTTACTTACAGGATTAGCTCTTCTGTTTTGGGTCCACTCCAAGCATGCACCATCTCCTAACATTTCAGTCGTCAGCTCTCAAAAAGTTCTGGGACGGGGCCCGGTATCAAAATTTGTAACTTAAAGTTCGGTTTCTGACCCTGAAGCAAATTAATGCTAATTTAATAATGAGGACAGGGTTTTGAGAAAAAGAAAATGGAGGTTTATTGCTTTGCTAACAAAGGAAAAACAAGGGGACTCTGCCAAAAGGTTGTGACTCTCATGATCTGGAGGGACAAGGGATTTTAAAGAGTTTCACTTGTTAACCTGGGGTATACTCAGTTCTTCGTTCCCCAGCAGGCATTGCCCTGTGCAGTGGGTGTGCTCCAGGCAGCCAGCTAGGGGCTTCTTTCTTCCTGCTTAACAAAGGTGGGTAAAGTTCATCACAGTTCCTTAAAACACAGTCGAAAGGGTGTCAGGCTTACTTGCTTTGTTACCCTTTTTCACGTCCAATATCCTTAAAATTTTACCACAGAAATCAAACAAAAAACGCACAAAAAAAACAACAAAAAACATATAGACCACAGAACAAAACACAGAAAAACAGAATCCTGGTGCCGAAACAGAAAAACAGAGGAGCAATGCAACATCTTGCTAAAGCTCCAGGGTAGGAGCGTGTGTGTGCCCATCGGCACCTCTCTACCCTTCCAGAGGAATTCCCTACAGAACAGAACAGAGGACAGCATGATTCTCATTACTGTCCTGGACAGGAGTGTATGTGAGCCTCCCCAGGCCACCTCTCTGTCATCAGAAGAGATCTCCCTTAACCAGATATCAGATGTTATAAAGGCGCCACTTACCTATGGAGGCCTCTTCCACCAGGGGCTTGATAATAGTTTTAGTGTGGTGGTTCACTGCAGTGCTCCCCAGACTGACGGCTCACTCCAAGGCCTTGGAACATCTCAAGTTGTGCACCTCCTAGAGTGGTTCTCCAGCCCAGTGCCCTGGAGGGAAGGCCAGCTTCAGAATTTTCAGCAGTCTGGTTTTATGATCTGCTCGGGCAGGGTCATCTCACTGGGGAACTCCAAAATTTTGGACTAGGATGCAAGAAAAGACCACTGACTCCAATTAAAATCAAATTAAGGCAAGCTTATTATTTCAACAGGCTGGGCTGCCTCTCCTTCCCAAAATGGCGGGAACAAGACAGCAACCCCACCTTTCCTACAGCCCAGCTATATAGCCCAGAAAGTTACACAAACGGGTGGTTACAGATAACAAAACTTTGAAAGCATCACACTAATGGTAGTTTACATTTTTTTTTTTTGCTGGCCCCAATATCAGAAATAATGAGGACCATTAGAGCCTCAGAGAGGGTTGTTGTCTGGCCAGGGAAGGCCAATATTTATGAGGTGTCACTAAAGTTTCAGAAAGTACTGTTATCTGGTCAGAGAGCCAGGTGTGGATGAGTTCAAGGCACGGGCAGGCGTTCCAAGCAGGTTCAGAATTTGCAGTAATTTAGAGTAAAGCCAAAATTATCTTTTCACGGCTTTGTGGCAAGATGGTTCCCAATTTTAATAAAAAATCAGGTTGGGTCTATCAAGCCTCTCCCTTACTTTTGGAAACTCTTCTGCAAACTCCAATGTTGTGAACTCCCGAGCATTTTAATTCCAGATATGTATTCACAGAATTTCTAACTCTTCTATTCCAATTGTGTCTTTCTTGGGGCGAAGGTAATATCAAGTCATTGTTCTGGATGAGAGTGGAAATATTTTTGTGTAGCACATATTTGCATACACATTTAGGAGATCACTCCTCCTAAACACTGTTGGAACAGAAAATTCAAACTATGGGGGAGCTTCTTAGTTGAACAACATTATTCATGAATCCAAGTTCATTAAACAAATAGTTTTGGATCAGTGGATGATATATATTTCAAGATGAATTTCAATTGGCATATACTATGCTACATTTTAATGTCTGTGTGTGTTTTTTGTTTATAATGTTTTGCGATTTATATGGATTTAAAATCAAGTTTCCACAAGATTATTCTCAGAATATTCATCCACCTGAAATACATATTTGTTTCCTAGTACTGAAAACTAACTTCAGTAAATGGTGCATAAAAATCCTAATATGTCTACAGTAACTGACCCAGATTAATATCAATGCAAGTAGATTCCTAGGGGACATGATGTGTATTTTGATGTTCATTTTTATTCAACACTGCTACATTACTATTTCTGCAGCTTATGCACATCATACTGTATATATTTCATTCAAAAGTTCGCAAATTTATATGCATGTGTTTCACATTCAATCACTTCCTGCTTCAGAACACATGAATTCCTCCAGGTTTCTTGACTATTCTTTTCATGATACTTCTTTCCAAACACATTATTTTTGATTTCCATAATCACGTTTGAAGCAAAACTCACACACTTTTCAGGATAAAATATAACCCTAATATTACCATTAGATGTATAAGTGGTTGGAATGAATGATTGCATATCAATATGAGATTTCTTTTATATTTTCAGATATCAATTCAATCCATTATTTAAAGTGGAACCAGTTATATTATTTATACACAGTATGGTCTATTCATATATAATCTGCATATTCATAGACACAGGGTACACCTATTTGTACCCCAAATACTAAATTATACGTCTACAAAACATTGCTCCAGAAACGGTGGAAGAAATATTCATGTCACCTGATCTACACATACATTTTATCACAATAATATTCTGGACACAAAATGCAATGGTCACACTTATGATTTTAAAAAAGCCTAAATGGAAAGTGAACATGGATTACAAAAAAACATCCAAGTCCTGGTTACCTAATGCTCTCGAATTCAATCCTATTTGTGACAACATATTTGTTTCTTCCTAAGATTATATATTCAAACTCAACCCTGTTGAAAATGTCTAAACCAATTACACACTTTATACTTTTGCTGATTTCCTAATGTCTCTATTTATGTCTGCTTTCCTACATATTTTCCCCTGTTCATCATTGTGACTGACTCTTCACATGTGCTGACATTTACATTCACTCTCTACCCGAAACCCTATTTGTAAAGAACTTTTGGTCCAAATCCTATACTCACTCTTCTTTATAAACCTGCTGACTACCTTGGTAATCCTACGGACTATTCCTTTATGACTAGATGTTCTGTTTGTTATTCAATCATCCGAGGTACAAGATCCAATTTCATTGTATATTGACTTATCTGAGACATCTGTGCAGAATATAATTCAAAGCTAAGTATCCCACTCAAGGGCCCAATGCCCTACTTGGCTTCAAATCTTCCCTAGATTTCTGTTATATTTTACCTATATATTCTTGTAAATATCACAGGTTTCCAATACCATTATTCATCCAGCAGAATGATTGCTAACCAAAATTGAACATATTATTAACCCTAACCATACACTGTTCCCTCAATCTAACTTTAGAGCAGTGCAGGGACAGAGTTGGTCTTAAAAAAGAGGAATATTGGGGATCTTCCACCTGCTGAGAATATCAAAGATCCATGCAGAAATGATCCCCAAAGAAGATGTAGACTGCTATGAAGGACCTGAGAGAGCAAAAGTTAGCTTCCATGGCAAACAACCTGGTCACTATGAAGGGATGTGTCTGAATAAGCCTCTCTCTTTTTAATATAGAGCAAATGGACCAAACCAGGCCTGTGTGGAGATCTTTTCCCCGGTACCAATGGTTGATATACCATTCTAACTTGTGAAAGTGTCACAGGAAGTAGGGGCAGCCTCCATCTCATGGGACCCTTGGAAGCAACTGTTAGGACAAAGTGGTTGCCAAGGCTGTGAGCTCATTCACTTCATGAAGGAAGTGACCTACCTCACTTTCTTGGTGATGGAACTCTCTGAACTTGGGATCCCTGAAAACAGGCAGCCAGAGTCAGGCCCAATAACAGTCACAGAAGTCTCACTTTTTGGATTTACCAAGGAGAGAGTCAATCTTTCTTGGTATCTACAGTTGTGAGGATGGCCAAATGCCAGGAAAGATCTGAATTGGGGTCTTTCCTGAGAAAGCAGGTATTGGCTCACCGCTGGCTCCTGACAACTTCACAGAGTGGGCCAAGGAGTCCAGATTTGAGAATAGAGAAGCCATTTCGGGGGAACATAGTATGGCCCACAAGGCAGAGGACACTCTTGATAGTCACAGACCCTCTTGGGGGAAAAAGGTGCCTTTGTGGGAATGAGTGTGTGTATGTGGTTTTGTCTCATGCTCTGAGAATAGGTAGGAAAGGCGGTTTCTTTGGTTTAGAATGGACTGTTTCTAGTAAGTCATTTGACAAAGCAAGTGTTTCTATGTCTGTGTATCCAACTGTGTCCATGGTTGTAGACATTACAAAAGAAAATGCATCAATGGATGTGTCCTGTCTAGGAGAAAGCTTCCCCACATTCATCCTGCCCAATTTATGAAAGGACGGAGGCTTGCCTTATTGATGGGCAAGACCTGCTGTCTTCCTAAGTTTCTGTTTTCTTCTTGAATTCTGGCCACTCTCCAGAATAGACTCATGGTTTTGTGACCAAGATATGTAGCACCTCAAAGCTCTGTGACATGGCCGTGTACTGGATATCTGAAGGGAATGGCGAGAATCTCAGGAAACTCAGATATCTGTGTGATCATGAGTGTCTCAGTGGAGAATCCCTGCTTTGGGCCTTTGCTTACCTATTGTTCTGTAGCACTGAATGTCAGGAAGGTCTTTGCCTAAGGCACCACTTTGTGAAACCTGAATAAAACAGTTTTCTAATGGAAATGAATGAGCATCACCTGTCTCTCTTTGAGTAATTGCTTTTGAAAGGGATGTGTCTGAGCCAGTCTGTTGGCTGTGTGTGAGGCTGTGGCTTGCATTCTCAGCACCTGATGGATCTAAAGAAAGATGCCATGTGTGCATCCAAAACCAAAATGGCCAAAAGAGCAGTCATTGTGGATAAAATCTCTTGCCTTCCTCTGTAAGGTTCCTGACCTCTATCAAGTGAGAATAGGAATCCTTTGGGTCAAATGACTTCTTCAAAGCCCTGCGGAGGCTAGCCAATAGGTGCTTGGGTTTTCTCATGACCCCAATGCACATAAAGAATCTAAACCCCACAGTCAGTAGGCCTCAAATTGGAGAAGCTGAGCAGTATTAATGGTAGGCCTTTTTGATCACTTCTGGTTCACAGAAGGGGTGTCCAGGCCACTCTGACTTTATGGAAATGACGAGCAAGAGTGTGTATTTTGGACACTGTCTTGTCCTGCGCTCCTCATAGAAACCTCCAGCTAGAGGTTATGATGAGTGTCTATATGGAAGAAGATGAGAGCCATGTGGGACTATTTTGGTTTTAATTGTGGTCATTTGTGTGGCAGTTGGAAGAGATGACTGGGTCCACCTGGGTTTGAACTCTGGTGTGAATCCCCTTAGAGACTGAGTTCTGGAAGTGACCTCAGAGAAGTATTGCCATGAATCGAGTTGGGATTTTAGGAAGCCATGCATGAGAGTCGCCCTTATAAACTTAGATCAAGGTCCAGGGTGGCTTTCCACAGAGCACTGTGAATCTCAGCCAAATTATCCCATGATTTTATTCTTAAAGACTTGGCAGCCATACTTGAGAGTCAAAACACACATGGAACTCACATTGTAGACCTCAATAGGCCTGGCTTCATGTAACCTTTTGGCCACTCTATGGGAAGCGTTGCCTATGAAAGTTCTCCAGAGTTTCACTGAAATGAGCTTCCTCAACATTTAATGGTTCTTGAAAGCCACAGTGCCTCCCAACTACATCCTTGAAAAATGGCTAGATAAATACTTTGAAATTTTTGAAATTCCCATGACCAGGTGGCACTGGAGTATCTTTGGATGTCCTGCTGCTGATCATGAGTGTACCAGAGAGTGCCTTGATTGACTGGAATTTATAAAAATAATGTAGAACAGAGATGGTAGTAAGTTGGAGCCTGCTGAGTAGTGGGCCTAGAGCAGTGGTAGCCACGTGTGTGATAAAACATCTGTGGTGGGTCCATGTGATTAGCCCATTTGCTTCCAAATGGCTTGTGACTGACATGGTGCAGCCAGCAGACCCTTATTTGTAAAGGCATCTTTTTATTTGGAGAGCTTTCAAGGTAATGATCAGAATCAGGTTGATATGGTCAAGGGTGCAAGCTATGTGAGAAAGAAGCCTGGTTGTTTCATTCTCCTGCAGACCCTAACCCACCACACGTGACAGAACTCCATCTAGCACTGTGTCCCAGTTGAACTTGTTGTTCAAAAAGCCCAGTGCAGCAGCAAGAACCAAAAGCCCCAGTGCAGCAGCAAGAACCACCACAAAAATTTGAGGAGGACCAAATGGCTTCACAGTCCACACGGGATGAAACTTAGCCTCCAGTGGCCACACTTTACCTACAAAGAGAGAATTCAGCACTGCTGCCTCAGGTTCATTTGAAAATAAGAATCCATGTTCTCCAGGTCATATAGATGCAGACCCAGCTTTGATGGTCTCACTACAAAAGAAGCTAAAACTCCTTAATACAACATATATTTCAAGTGCCCAGCTTCAGAGGCAGTTTCTCAAGAAGTCTTTAGGCCAGCAGAGCTCAATGTTTGTGGAGTGTTTACCATGTCCCTTACTTTTGGAAACTGCTCTACCACCTCCAAGGTTGTGAACTCCTGAGCATATTCCATTCCAGATTTGCATTCACAGATTTTCTAACTCTTCTCCTCTAATTGTGTCTTACCTGGGGTGAAGGTAATGTCAAGGCATTGTTGTGGATGAGAGTGGGAAGATTTTTGTGTAGCACATATTTGCATACACATTGGATTCATTTTCCAATTTCCCATTAAAAATACTGAATCCCTGACACTAACCCATACCCTACTAGACTCTGACTACTAATCCTAATATGATGGAGAAAAATAACCCAAACAGAATAGAAATACAAGCAGTACAGAGAAGGCATGGTGTATAGTTGGACTTGCCTTTTGCATTATGTAGGGTAGGTGTTATAAATCTAGATAATTTTTAATTGAAATAGTTATCCATGTGTTTTTAAAGTTAACAAATATGTGAATTTCTATCTCCCTTTCTCTGTAGCCTATTCAGCAAATGTATTTTTATATGCACATATAGAATCCTAGCTGGTATCACATGTACATACTTGTTTGGAGGCTGACGTGGCAGATAAAAATTATGAGAAGAGATAACTCCTCGTAAATGCTGTTGGATCTTAAAATTCAACTTATGGGTGATCTTCCTAGTTGAACAATATTATTCATAAATCCATGTTCAGTAAAATTAATATTTTTGGATCAGTGGACGATATATATTTCACCATGAATTTCGATTGGCATATATACTGCTACTCTTTAATGTCTGTGTGTGTTTTGTGTTTGTGTGTGTGTATATATATATATATATATATATATATATATATATATATATACAATCTCCAGATTTTTTAAAATATAAAATATATGTGTCTTATTATACACTCCCTAAATACATTCATATTCATGTATGTGGATTTATAATCAAATTTTTACAAGATTATTCTCAGAAATATTCATCCCCCTGAAACACATATTTGTTTACTAGTACTGAAAACTAACTTCAATGAAAGGTGCATACAAATCCTAATATTTCTGCAGTAACTTACCCAGGTTAATATCAATGCAAGTAGATTCCTATGGGACATGATGTGTATTTTGACATTCATTTTTATTCAACACAGGTACAGTACTATTTTTTCAGTTTATGCACATCAAAGGATAAATGTTTCATCCAAAATTTCAAAATTTAAAACTTTTGATTCACTTTCAATCACTTCCTGCTTCAGAACACATGTATTCCTCCATGTTTCTTGACTGGTCTTTCATGAGACTTCTTTGCAAACACATTATTTCCGATTTGCATAATCAATTTTGAAGCAAAACTCACACACTCTTCATGATCAACCGTAACACTAATATTACCATTAGATGTACAACTGGTTGTAATTAATGTATGTATGCCAATATCAATATAAGATTTCCTGTATATTTTCAGATATCAATTTATTCCAATTCCAATTTCTAATGTTGGGTCCAGTTATATTATTTATTCACAGTTTGGTCTATTCATTCATCATCTCTATATTCATCAAAACAGGGTACACCTATTTTTTTCCCCAATACTATTTTATAGGTTGTAAAAATATTGCTCCCCATAATGGTGGAAGAAATACTCATATCACCTGATCTACATATACATTTTTATCACAGTAATATTCTGGACACAAATGTAAAGGTAACACTTATGATTGTACCAAAACCTAAATTGAACGTGAATATATATTACTAAAACCATCCATGTCCAGGTCGCCTAATGCTCTCAAATTTCAATCCTATTGGTGACTACATATTTGTTTCTTCTAATATCATATATTCAACCTCAACCCTGTTGAAAATGTCTAATCCTGTTACTCACTTTATACTTTGCCTGATTTCCTAATGTCTCTATTTTATATCTGCTTTCCTACATATTTTCCCCAGTTCATCATTGTGACTGACTCTTCATATGTGCTGATATTTTCATTCAGTCTCTAAACGAAAGCCTATTGCTAAAGAACTATATTTCCAACTCAAAGACTCACTCTTCAACCTAAACCTACTATTTTCCTAATCCTACTGACTATCCCTTTTTGACTGGATGTTCTCTTCGACATTCAGGCATCTGAGGTACTAGGTTTTATTCCATTGTATGTAGATTTACCTGCGACCACATTGCAGAATGTAATTCAAAACTAAATATCATAATCAAGGGCCCAATGCCCTTCCTGGCTTCAAATCTTACCTAGATTTCTCTTTTCATACTTATATTTCAAATACATATTCTTATAAATATTTCAGGTTCCCAATACCATTATTCATCCAGCAGAATGATTCCTAACACAAATAAAACATGTTGTTAACCCTAACCATACACTGTTCCCTCAATCTAAATTTACAGAGGGAAGGGACAGAGTTGGTCTTACAGTAAAGAAATGTAGGGGGTCTTCCACCTACTGAGACCCTCAAAGTTCCATGCTGAAATGATCACTGGAGAATATATACGCAGCTATGAAGGACCTGAGAGAGCAAAAGTCATGTTCAATGGCAAACAACCTGGTCAGGATGAAGGTTTCTGTCTGAATCAGCCTCTCTATTCTTAATGTAGAGAAGATGGACCAAACCAGGCCTGTGTGGGTAGCTGTTCCCGGGTGCCTATGGTTGATATAAGATTCTAACTTGTGAAAGTGTCACAGGAATTAGGGACAGCCTCCTTTTCATGTGAGACTTGGAAGCCACTGGTTGGACAAAGTGATTGCCAAGGCAGTGACCTCATTCAGTTCCTGAAGGAAGTGACCTCACATCACTTCCTTAGTGAAGGAAATCTCAGAACTTGAGATTCATGAAGCCAGGCACCCGGAGTCAGTCCCAGTCCCAGTCCCAGTGGTCTCACTTGTTTGGATTTACCAAGGACAGAGTAAGTCTTTCTTGGTACCTATTGATGTGAGGATTGCAAAATGCCAGTAAAGCTCTGAAGAGGGGCCTTTCCTGAGAAAGCAGGTAGTGGCTCACCTCTGGGTCCTGACACCTTCACAGAGTTGGCCAAGGAGACCAGATCTGAGACATTTCAGGCCATTTAGGGGGAAAATAATATGGCCCACCAGTCAGAGGACACTCCGGATAGTAACAGACCTTCTTGGGGGAAGGAGCTGCCTTTGTGGGTGTTGGTTTGTGGTTTTGTCTCATTTTCTGAGAATAGGTAGGCAAGGCGCTTTATGTGCTGTGGAATGAACTGTTTATTGTAAGTCATTTGACAAGGCGAGTGTTTCTATGTCTGTTTACCTCACTGTGTCCGTGGTTGTACTCATTAGAAAAAAAGAATGCATCAATGGATGTGTCCTGTCTAGTAGAAAGCTTCCCAAAATTCATCCTGCCCAATTTATGAATGGAGTTCAGATTGCCTTATCAATGGGTAACACCTGCAATCTTCCTAAGTTACAGTTTTCTTCCAGAATTCTGGCCCCTCTCCAGAATAGTCTCATGGTTTTGTCTCTAAGGTATGTACCACCTCCAAGCTCTGTGACATGGCCATGTACTGGATAGCTCAAGTGAATTGTGAGCATCTCAGAAAAATCAGAAATATGTGTGACCACTAAATCTCAGTGGAGAAACCCTGCTTTGGGCCTTTTTTTTTTTAATTAATTTTTATTGTAGGTTGTTCAAAACATTACATAGTTCTTGATATATCATATTTCACACTTTGATTCAAGTGGGATATGCACTCCTTTTGCTTACCTATTATTCTGTTGCTATGAATGTCACGAAGTTCTTTGCCTCGGGCCACCAATTTGTGAAGCCTGAAGAAAACAGTTTTCAAATGGAAATGAATGGGCATCACCTAGGGCTCTTTGCTTAATTGCTTTGGAAAGGGGTGTGTCTGAATCAGCCTCTTGGCCCTGTGTGAGGCTGTGGCTTAGATTCTCAGCACCTGATGGATCTAAAGAAAGATCCCATGGATGCATACAGAACCAAAATAGCCAAAAGAGCTGTCATTGTGGATGAAGACTCTCGCCTTCCTTTCAAAGGTTCCTGACATCTATCAAGTGAGAGTAGGGATCCTTTGGGTCAAGTGAGTTATTCAAAGCCCTGCAGAGGCTAGCCCATACGTGCTTGGGTGTTCTCATTACTCCAATTCACATAAAGAATCTAAACCCCACAGTCAGTAGGCCTCAAATTGGAGAAGCCAAGCAGTATTAATGGCAGACCTATTTGATCACTCCTCGTTCACAGTCAGGGTTTCCAGGCCACACTGATTTTAGGCAAATCGGGGGAAAGGTAGGTTATTTTGGACATTGTCTTGGTCTGTGTCCCTCATGGAAAACTCCATCCAGAGGTTATGATGAGGGTCTACATGGAAGAAGATAAGGGCCATGTGGGAGAATTTTGTTTTGAATTGTGGTAAGTTGTGTGGCAGTTGGAAGAGATGCCTGGGTTTACCTGGGCTTTAACTCTGGTGTGATTCCCCTTAGAGTCTGAGTTCTGGAACTGACCTCAGAGAAGCATTGTCATCAATTGTGTTTGAATTTTACTAGGCCATGCATGAGAGTTGCCCTTGGAACCTGAGATCTAGCCCAGAGTGGCTTTCCACAGAGCACTGGGAATCTCAGCCAGGATATCACATGATTTTATTCTGAAAGACTTTGCAGCCACAGTTGAGTCAAAACACGCATGGACCTCACATTGTAGACCTCAATGGGCCTGGCTTCATGTGACCTTTTGGCTACTCTTTGGGAAGCCTTGCCTGTGAGTGTTCTCTAGAGCTTTCATTGAAATGAGCTTCCTCAACATTTAATGGTTCCTGAATGAATTGAAACCCCCAGAGCCTCCAACTTCATCCTTGACAAATGGCTTGATAAATACCATGAAATTTTTGAAATTCCCATGACCAGGTGGCACTGGAGAACTTTTGGATGTCCTGTTGCTGATGATGAGTGTACCAGACAGTGCCTTGATTTACTGGGTTTCATGAAATTTGTGTAGAACAGTGATGCCAGTAAGTTGGATCCTGCTCATTAGTGGGCCTAGAGCAGTGGTGTGAAGGTGTGTGATAAAACATGTGTGGTGGTGACATGTGGATCTGCCATTGGCTTCCCAAAGGCTTGTGACTGACATGGTACAGCCAGCAGACCCTTCTATGCAAAGGTGTTTTTTATATAGAGAGGTTTCAGGGCAATGTTCAGAATCAGGTTGCTATGGAAATGGGGGCAACTTATGTGGAATTGAATCCTGGTTGGTGCATTCTCATGCAGACCGTGACCCTCCACACGGGACAGAACTCTCTCCAGCACTGTGTCCCAGTTTAGCTCCTTGTATTTCATGAAGCAAATACCAAACTCCCAGTGCACCTGTGAGAAACACCACGAAAATTGGAGAATGACCAAATGGCTTCACAGTCCACACGTGGAGACACTTACAACCCAGTGACCATAGTTAAACTACAAAGAGAGTATTCAGCATGGCTGCCTCATGTTCATTGGAAAATTAGAAACAATATCCTCCAGGTCACATTGTTGCACACCCAGATTTGATGGTCTCCCAACAAAGGAAGCTAAAGCTCCTAACAACAACATATATTTTTAAGTGCCCAACCTCAGAGGAAGTTTCTCAAGAAGTCTTTACACCAGCAGAGCTCCATGTTTGAGAAATGTTTACCCTGTCCCTTACTTTTGAAAACTCCTTTACCACCTCGGAGGTTGTGAACTCCTGAGCATTTTTCATTCCTGATATATATTCACAGATTTTCTAACTTTTCTCCTCTAATTGTGTCTTACTCGGAACAAAGGCAATGTCAAGGCAATGTTCTGGATGAGAGTGTGAACATTTTTTTGTAGCACATATTTACATACACATTGCATTCATTTTACAATTTTCCATTCAAAATACTGAATCTCTGACATGAACCCATACCCTACTAGACTCTGACTACTACTCCTAATATGATGGAGAAAAATAACACAAACAGAATAGGAATACAAGCAGTTAGGAGAAATCATAGTGTATAGTTATACTTGTATTTTGCATGATTAATGGTAGGTGTTATAAATCTAGTCAATATTTAATTTAAATAGTTCTCCATGTGTTTTTAAGGTTAACAAATATGTGAATTCCTGTCTCCCTTTCTCTGTATCCTATTTAGCACATGTAATTTTAAATGCACATATAGAATCATACCTGGTATCACATGTACATTTTTGTGAGGTGGCTGATTTGGCAAATACAATTTGTGAGAAGTGGTCACTCCTCTTAAACGCTGTTGGAACTGAAAATTCAACCTATAGGTGAGCTTCCTAGTTGAACAACATTATACATAAATCCACGTTCAATTAAAGAAATATTTTTGCATCTGTGGATGATATATATATCATGATAAATTTCGATTGGCATATATATTGTTAATTTAATGTCTGTGTGTGTGTGTGTATTTTGTGTGTGTGTGTATGTGTGTGTGTGTGTGTGTGTGTATATATATATATATATATATATATATATATACTCTCCAGAAATATATGTGTCTTATATACACTCTCTAAATTCATTCATGTTCATGTATATGGATTTATAATCAACTTTTCACAAGATTTTTCACAGAAATATTCATCCACCTGAAATACATATTTGTTTCCAGTACTTAAAACTAACTTCAGTTTATTTTGCATACAAATACTATTATTTTTACAGTAACTGACCCAGTTTAACATCAATGCAAGTAGATTCCAGTGGGACATGATGTGTATTTTGAAGGTCATTTTTATTCAGCACTGGTACAATACTATTTCTTCAATTTATGCACATGATAGGATATATATATATTCCATCCACAAGTTAGCAAACTTATAGGCAGTTGTTTCACTTTCATCACTTCCTGCTTCAGAACACATAAATTCCTCTAGGTTTCTTGACTGGGCTTTTCATGAGACTTCTTTCCAAACACATTATTTTTAATTTCCATGATCACTTTTGAAGCAAAACTCACACACTCTTCATGATAAACCATAATCCTAATATTACCATTAGATGTATTAGTGGTTGAAATGAATGTATGTATATCAATATAAGATTTCCTGTATATTTTCAGATATCAATGGAATCCATTATTTAAATTTGGAACCCATTGTATTATTTATTCACATTATGGTCTATTCATGCATTATCTCTATATTCAGAGTCACAGGATATACCTATTTGTACCCCCAATACTAATTTATACATCTTCAAAATATTGCTCCCAGAAATGGTGGAAGAAATACTCACGTCACCTTATCTACATATACATTTTATCACAGTAATATTCTGGACACAAAAAGCAAAGATGACACTTATTATTTTACCAATGTAAAGGTCAGGCAAGTGTCGGAGGAAGAGACTACCAGAGACTGTCTCATGCAACAGCCAAGGATTTACGGGGGTCCAGCATGCTGGGGTCAGAGCTCCCTTGAATAGAGCACAGAGTCCTGAGAACAGCTTAAGCAGAGCTTATATACTTTCCTTGGAGAGGGCAGATAGGAAAGTTTATTGATGGGTCAGGGCGAGTGGGCGGTTTGCGTCCAAATGGGTGAGGAAGTACATTCTGCAGTTTTGCAGTTGGGTACAGCACTTTCAGGGAACTAGATTAGCAAACAGTTCTCAAGACATCAACAGTGTTTTGTTAAGCATACCGAAAAACTGGAAGTGACAAGTACCTATTTTATTAACCTTTCATTCCCCACTTCTTTTTTGGTTACTTTTAATCATAAAAATGATCATTGGGGGTGTCACATTTTATGTTTACTAGTGTGGTATATTGTTTTCTGATTACCATAAGTTTAACTTGTCCAATTTGAGCATGGAGAAAGGAAACTACACGGTTGATCAAACAGGGTCCTACAATTACCAATAATATGAGGATTATTAATGGACCGGCCAGGGCTGATGAAAATGTAGTTAATGAGGGGGCTTTGTGAACCAAGACTCAAACCACCTTTTTTGGGCCTCTCTCTCTTGTTGATGCTCTTCAAGGCATCTTCTTAATTTAATCATAGATTCTTTTACAACTCCAGTATGGTCGGCATAAAAACAACATTCTTCCCTCAATGCAGGATGAAGGCCCCTTCTCTCATGAAGGCCCCTTCTCTCATGTTCTGTAAAATAACTTCAGAGAGAGAGGTTAAAGATTCGTGTAAAGCTGTGAAGGAGGTTTTTAATATCTTTAAGTTTTGGTCTATTACTGCTTCTAATTGGGTCATTTGTTGTGTCCCATGGACCAGGGCAGTTGTTCCTGTGCCCACCCCTGCAGCAACTCCTATTCATAATAGGATGACTAAAGTGAGGGATACAGGTTCCTGGCAGAACCGGGTTGTTGCCCCCCTATTTGATATTTAAATGTACCTGCGTCATGATAGAGCACTCTGGAAAACATCTGCACCATTACATAATTAATCACATCTGTTGACCATTTTATGAAAACATAAACAATGTTTAAGTGTATAGAATTGTACTGCTGTAGAGATGGACAAGGCAAGGTACCTAAGATAGCACAGAAGACAGGGAAACAGTCTTATTTGGTTGCATCCGGATTTAGAGGGCATTGCTTCTGTTGTAATCAATTAATCCCTGAACCCAAAGTTTAGGTTGTTTCAGAATTTTGTACCCAGCATGTAAGGGAAGGGGCTCAGAAGTTCACAGTCTGCAGAAGTTCACAAAAAGCAGTTTTTGTTTCTTTTTTTTTTTTCCTCTGTTCTGGGAAAGTTAACTTCTTAAGGACACCTGGGAGGGGGAGAGCTTTTTTCTTCATTTTTTTTCTTTTCCTCCCTGCCAGCTGTTACCATGGAGCCCAGTTGGTAACTTCTATATCTTAGAAATGTAGCCATCTCTATGAAGCCCCAGCTCTAGGGCAGAGGCCTTCTTCATATATTTTGTTAAAAACTACTAAGGGGGTGTCTAGCTTAGGAGTGCTGATTTTTCCAGCCAGTGGCCAAGTAGAACAGAGCAACACGAATAGAGGAAGTTTATCTACATTGAACTCTTTTATAGGAACTGTGTTGCTGAAAGGCTTAAAGTCAGCCATGGTGAAGACTTCTGGAGAAGGTCATTTAAGACTTTTCTGTGGGCCTGATACAGAGGGGAAGACAGGGAAGGCAGGGGATGAGAGCAGCTCCGTGGATCTGAGGATGAGGAAAAAGAGATATAAAAGAATTATGGGAAAGGGGTTTGGGATTTTCCTGGCAACAAAACTTGAGCAGTAGAACAGGTAGAGCAGGGGGGAAGACGGGAGTGAGTATCCCAAAAAGCCTGTGAGGGACTTTAAATTCTTAGTAACCTGTTTTCAGTGATGACAAAGCAACTTTAAAGGCCATTTTAATTACATCTTTGATAGGCGTCTGAGGGCACTCCTTAGCTGGTTTGAGCTTTGGGTTAGCTGGTAAGAGGACCTGGTGGGACCTGGTGTGGGCACTGACAGGAGGAGAGAGGAGTGAGTGGGTGGAAGGGTACCTCAGTACCTGCAAGCTCAGCAAGGGGCAATGGTCTGAGAACCAACGGAAATTTGGGTTTTTGATCTAGTAACTGGAGCTGAGAAATCAGGTTGCTGATGTGGGAGTGACAGCAGAGAGTCTGGGGCAGAAGGCTGCGGGTGAGTATCTATTGGAGAAGCATAGTTCAGGATTTGAGCATAGGAGGGAAAAGGCCTACACGTAGGGGAATTTCCTTCCACACTTTTGAGCACTTGTCGAAGTTGAAAAGGTCACGCAAAATTTGAGGATCTAGAGACCCTTCTGGTGGCCATCGGTTTTTGTTATCTAACTGGTAATATGGCCAATGCTGTGTACTGAATTTGATGAGGAGTTTTGCTTCCACCAGGTAGCCCCTGTATCCTCACATCCCCATTATTTACAGAAGAAGTTGGCTTTTCCCCCACACAGTCGTGGCTGTTTTTGGCTTTGGTAGTCCGCCAGGCAAACATAGTAATCTAGGCTAGCCAACCTGCATCTGGCTCGCGTGTCCCTACATCCATAATGTTTGTTTCCATTATCTATTGTGTGGAAAGTATTTAATGGAATTTTTGGGGATCCTCTTCATCAGGGATTTCCCAATAGGAAAGACGTATAGCCAGCTGACAAATTTCTTGGTGGAGAGATGGCCACCAGGTCCCTAAGTGGGCTGTATGTGCGATAGACCATACTTCTTGTCTAGTAGGATTTGTGATCAGCCATCGCTGCTGAACGGGTTGATGAGGGTTAGGACTACTGGTGACCAATTGGAGAGTCTATAGTCTTATTCACATGGCGAATCTACAATTTGAAAATGTTACCAGTCTTTTTCATTTTTCAGCCAGATTCTGGACAGGGCACAGGCTTGAGATGAGAATTAGGAACCAGGAAGTGATTCCGTCTAACTTTAGCACTGTAGGTGTTATAAGTAGCACCTGGTATGGTCCTGTCCAGCCGGGTTCCAGGGATGACACCTGATGTTGTCTTATGTAGACAAAGTCTCTTACTTGATATAGATGTGGAGTACCCTCTTCAGCAGGTTGGTAGGCAGTGGCCAGCTGTTTCCACAGGTATTGCTGAGTTCCTTCCAGAACTTTAAGTCTGTCAAGCAAGGTGGTGTGGAAGGGATTGTTAGATCTTTGAGTTAGGGTTAGGTCCCTTACTGGAGATGGGGCCCCATAGAGAATTTCATAGGGGGTGAGGTTACACAAAGAAACAGAGGGAGTATTTCTTGCATGAAATAGTGCATAAGGCAGGAGCATAGTCCAATCTTTTATGCTACTCTTTAAGCTTAATTCCGTTTAGGTCTCTTTAATGGTTCTATTTAATTTTTTTACCTGTCCTGAACTCTGGGGTCTATAAGCACAATGTAACTTCCAATTAATCCCCAGGGTCCTGGCTAACCCCTGAGTTACCTGGGCCATGAACGCTGGTCAATTATCAGACCCTATTACCTTAGGCAGGCCGTACCTTGGAAAAATATCTTTCAGGATCTTCTTGACCACCATTTGCGCCTTTTTTTTGGGGGGGGGGGAGAGGCTTCAATCCATCCTGAAATATATCTACAAAGAGTAGGAGATAGTTAAGTCCATACCATGCTTGCTTAATTTCAGTAAAGTCCACTTCCCAGAATTGTCCTGGTCTGGTTCCTCGTAGGTGCTTTCCTGCAGGAAAGTTGGAAGGGTAAGCATTAACCTATTGACAGACCCGACAGGCTTTTTTTTACCTGTTCAGTTATTTCCTTTCACTGTGAGTCGGTTAGTGGAAAACTCTGTTCTTGATCCTTCAGGAATGCCTGCAATTTCTTTGAACCAAGGTGAGTGAACTGATGTACATTTTTAACGTAGTGTAGGGCTTTCTGAAATTTCAGGCTTTGCTCAGTGAAGTTGAGGAGTACAGTGTCAGTGTCCTTAGATATTATCAAAAGCTTGCTGGATCTCAGGGGTCCATTAGAATTGGGCATCTCCTTTAACAGCGGGTGTAAATGAGAAGTTAAGGACCCAAACACAGGAATCCTTAACCTGCAAAACCCAGCAGTCCCAAGAAACTCTCTGTGTTGTCTGCTGTTAGATGGGGGTGGTTTCTGCACAACCGTTTGATTTCTGGGCTCAGTGAGCCATCGTTTACTGCCCCTAAAGGAATAGCCCAGGAAGATTACTTCTTGCTGGCAAATTTGGGCCTTTTAGGAAGAAGCTCTATACCCGAGTTGAGGAAGCTCACATAATACTGCTTGGGTCCCAGAATCACAGATATCCTTGGTGTTGGGTGCCAGTAGCAGGTCATCCACGTATTGAAGCTGGGTGACTTCGGGGTGCGTAGTTCTGAAGCTGTTGAGATCTCTTTGGAGGGCTTCATCAAAGAGAGTGGGGGAGTTTTTCAACCATTTTGGGGAGTCTAGTCCAAGTTAGTTGACCACACGTTCCAGTTTCTGGGTCTACCCACTAGCAAGCAAACAGCAACTGACTATATTTATGCAGAGGCAAGCAAAAGAAAGCATCTTTTAAGTCCAGAACAGTATACCATTTCCTCTCAGGGTTCAGAGTGATAAGCAGATTGTACGGATTAGGTACACTGGGGTGAATGTCCTACACTCTGTTGTAGGTCTCTCCTATGTCTTTAATGGGGGATAGTCCCCGGCTCCTGGCTTTTTATACTGGTAGCGGGGGAGTGTTTTAGGATGATTGACAAGGCCTTAGGACCCTAAGGCCAGATATTTCTGAATATGGGGCCTTATCCCATCTTTAGCTTTTTTGCTCAGAGGATATTTTTTGACATTGATTGGGGAGGCTGAGGTTTTGAACTCCACTGTTTTTGGAGGTTGTTTCATGGCTAGTCCTAACCCAGCAGTTTTTTTCCAGGCATCTGGGTAATCTGTTATCCGTTTCTGGGGTAGCTTGCCTGTTTGATCAGTCTTGGGGGGTGTGAAGAGTTGCTGTTCATCTTCTACTGACATATTTAAAGCCGTGAATATAGGAGTTTATACTAAAGGATTTAGAAATATCATTTTGGGGCCTTCATGGTTAAAAGTCATTTTGGCCCGGAGCTTGGTGAGCAGATCTCTGCCCATCAATGGGGCCAGGCATTCTGGGATTATTAGGAAGGAGTGATGGATTTTTCCTTTCCTCATGTCCATGGTTTTCTTAGTTGTCTAATTCCCATATTTACTGGTGTTAGCACTTTGAACTAGAGAGCTTTTATTTGATAGAGGGCCCAGTGGGGCCTTAAGGACTAAGTATACTGCCCCTGTATCCACTTCAAAGTTTACTGGGGTCCCCTCCACATCAAAAGTTATCCTGGGTTTATTGGGAGTCTAGCAATCTGGGGCTCAGTGCTCACTTGAATAGAGCAGAGAGCAATGAGAACAGCTTAAGCAGAGCTTATATACTTTCCTTGAAGAGGGCAGGGAGGGAAGCTTATTGATGGGTCAGGGCGAGTGGGCGGTTTGCGTGCAAACAGGTGAGGGTGTACATTCTCTGTTTGGCAGTCAGGGACAGCACATTCTGGGGAAAAAATTAGCAAATAGTCCTCAAGGTTTCAACAGTGTTTTGTTAAGCATACAGAAAAACAGGAAGTGACAAGTACCTATCTTATTAACCTTTCACCAAATCCTAAATGGAAAGTGAGCATGGATTTCTAAAAACATCCATTTCCAGGTTGCTTAATGCTCGCAAATCAATCCTATTGGTGACTACATATTTGTTGCTTTCTAAGATTATATATTCAACCTCAACCCTGTTGAAAATGACTAATACTAACCCTCACTTTATGCTTTTCCTGATTTCCTAATGTCTCCATTGATATCTGCTTTCATACATATTTTCCTGAGTTCATCATTGTGACTGACTCTTTACATGTGCTGAAATTTACATTCACTCTCTATCCGAAACCCTATTGCTACAGAACTTTTGTTCGAAATCCTATACTCACTCTTTTTTCTATACCTACCAACTATCTTCCTAATCCTACCGACTATCCCTTTTTGACTGGAAATTCTCTTTGACAATCAATCATCCAAGGTACAAGGTCCTATGCCATTGTATATCAATTTATCTGAGACATCTGTGCAGAATATAATTCAAAGCTAAGTATCCCAATCAACAGCCCAATGCCCTTCTTGGATTCAAACCTTATCTAGATTTCTGTTTTCATACTTATATTTCACCTATATATTCTCGTAAATATCGCGAGTTCCCAATACCATTGTTCATTCCTCAGTATGATTTCTAACCTAAATCAAACCTGTTATTACTCTAACCATACACTGTACCCTCAAACTAACTGTACAGAAAAGCCGGGAGAGAGTTTGTCTTACAATACAGTAATGTAGGGGCTCTTCCACCTGCTGAGAACATCAAAGGTACAAGCAGAAATGATACCCTGGAGAAGTTGCAGGCAGCTATGAAGGACCTAATAGAGCAAAAGTCATCTTCCATGACAAACAACCTGGTCAGTATTAAGGGATGTGTCTGAATCAGCCTCTCCTTTCTTAATGTAGAGAAGATTGATCAAACCATGCCTGTGTGGAGAGCTGTTCCCAGGTGCCTATGGTTGATATACCATTCTAACTTGTGAAAGTGTCACAGGAAGTAGTGGCAGCCTCCATCTCATGGGAACCTTGGATGAATCTGGTAGGACAAAGTGGTTGCCAAGGCAGTGACCTCATTCAGTTCCTGAAGGAAGTGACCTCACCTCACTTTCCTGGTGATGGAAATCTCTGAATTTGGGATCCAGGAAGCCAGGCACCGAGTGCCAGTCCAAGTCCCAATCCCAGTGGTCTCACTTGTTTGGATTTACCAAGGACAGAGTCAGTCTTCCTTGGTACCTACTGATATGAGGATTGCCAAATGCCTGAAGAGCTCTGAAGAGGGGCCTTTACTGAGAAAGCAGGTAGTGGTTCACCGCTGGCTGTTGACAACTTCACAGAGTTTGCCAAGGAGACCAGATCTGAGACAGTACAGGCCATTTTAGGGGAACATAGTATGGCCCACTATTCAGAGGACACTCCGGATAGTCACAGACCTACTTGAGTTAAGGAGGTGCCTTTGTGGGTGTGGGTGTGAGTTTGTGGTTTTGTCTCATGTTCTGAGAATAGGTAGGAAAGGCTGTTGTTTTGATTGGAGTGGACTGTTTCTAGAAAGTCGTTTGACTAGGCGAGTGCTTCTATGTCTGTGTATCCCACTCTGTCCATGGTTGTAGACATTCGAAAAGAGAATGTATCAATGTATGTGTCCTGTCTAGTGGAAAACTTTCCAGCATTCATCAGGCCTAGTTGATGAATGGACTGTGGCTTTCCTTATGGATGGGCAACACCTACTAACTTCCTAAGTTCCTGTTTTCTTCCTGAATTCTGGCCACTCTCCAGAATAGCCTCATAGTTTTGTGTCCAAGATACATACCACCCCCAAGCTCTGTGACATGGCCATGTACTTGATAGCTATAGGAAATGGGAACATCTTAGAAAACTCAGACATCATTGTGACCAGTAAACGCTCAGTGAAGAACCCATATTTTGGTTCATTTGCTTACCTATTGTTCTGTTGCCCTGAATGTCAGGAAGGTCTTTGCCTCAGGCCACCCCTTTGTGAAGCCTGAATAAAACAGTTTTAAAATGGAAATAAATGGGAATAACTTGTGGTTCTTTGCTTTGGAAATGGATGTGTTTGAATCAGCCTCCTAGCCCTGTATGAGGTTGTGGCTTAAATTTTCAGCACATGATGGATCTAAAGATAGATACCATGTGTGCAATCAAAACCATAATGGCAAAAATTCAGTAATTGTGGATGAGTCTCTTGCCTTCCTCTGTTAGGTACCTGACCTCTATCAAGTGAGACAGGGATCCTTTTGGTCAAATGAGTTTTTCAAAGTCCTGCAGAGGTGCTTGTGTTTTCTCGTGACTCCAAATCACATAAAAAAATCTATACCTGAGAGTCAATAGTGCTCAAATTGGAGAAGCAGAGCAGTATTAACGGCAGGCCTATTTGATCACTTCTGGTTCACAGGAAGGGTGTCCAGGCCACCCTGACTTTAGGCAAATGAGGGGCAAGGGAGAATATTTTGGACACTGTCTTGGGATGCGTCCCGCATGGAAACCTCCAGCCAGAGTTTATGATGAGTGTCTATATTTAACAAGATGAGGGCCATGTGGGAGTGTTTTGGTTTTAATTGTGGTCATTCGTGTGGCGGTTGGAAGAGATGACTGGATCCAAATGGGCTTGAACTATGGTGTCATTCCCCTTAGAGACTGAGTTCTGGAACTTACCTCAGAGAAATATTGCCATGAATTGTGTTGGGATTTAGGAGGCCACGCATGAGAGTCACCCTTGGAAACTGAGATCTAGGCCCAGTGTCGCTTTCCACAGAGCACTGGGAATCTCAGGAGGATATCACACAATTTTATTCTGAAAAACTTGTCAGACATATTTGATAGTCAAAACACACATGGACCTCAATTGTAGACCTCAATGGGCCTTGCTTCATGTGACCTTTTGGCCACTCTTTGGGAAGCCTTGACTGTGACAGTTCTCCAGAGCTTTCATTGAAATGAGCTTCCTCACCATTAAATAATTTCTGAATGAATTGAAACCCACAGTGTCTCCAACTTCATCCTTGAAAATTGGCTAGATAAATACCATGAAATTTTTGAAATTTCCTTGACCAGGTGGCACTGGAGAACATTTGGATGTCCAGTTGCTGATCATGAGTGTACCAGACAGTGTGTTGATTGACTGGTTTTCATGAAAATGGTGTAGAAAAGAGATGCCAGTCATTTGAAGCCTGTTGAGTAATGGGCCCAGAGCGGGGGTGAGCAAGTGTGTGATAAAACATCTTTGGTGGGGTCATGTGGATCTGCCATTGGCTTCCAAATGGCTTGAGACTGACATGGTGCAGCCAGCAGATCCTGTATGTAAAGACATCTGGTTATATAGAGAGGTTTCAGGGCAATGTTCAAAATCAGGTTTCTATGGTCAAGGGAGCAACCTATGTGGTATACAAGCCCTGTTGGTGCATTCTCCTGCAGACCCTGACCCACCACACGTGAAAGAACTTCCTCCAGCCCTTTGTCCCAGTTGAACTCCTTGTATTTCATGAAGCAAATACCAAACTCCGAGTGCAGTATCAAGAAACGTTTTGAAAAGTGGAGGATGACCTAATGGCTTAGCAGTCTACATGGGGAGACACTTAGACCCAGTGGCCATAGTTTACCTACAAAGAGAGAAATCAACACTGCTGCTTCATGTTCATTGGAGAATTATAAACCATGTCCTCCAGGTCACAGATGTGCAGACCAAGCTTTGATTGTCTCACTAGAAAGGAAGCTAAAGCTCCTGACAACAACATATATTTCAAGTGCCCAACCTAGAGGCAGTTTCTCCAGAAGTCTTTAGGCTGGTAAATCTCCATGTTTGTGGAGATTTTACACTTTCCCTTACTTTTGGAAACTCCTCTACCAACTCCAAGGTTGTGAACTCCTGAACATTTTTCATTTCAGATATGCATTCAAAGATTGTCTAACTCTTCTCCTCTAAATGTGTCTTACTTGGGGTGAAGGTAATGTCAAGGCATTGTTCTGAATGAGAGTGGGAAAATTTTTGTGTAGCACACATTTGCATACACATTGATTCATTTTACAATTTTCCATTTGAAATACTGAATTCTTGACACTATCTCATACCCTACTAGACTCTGACTACTAATCCTAATATGATGGAGAAAAATACCCAAACAGAATGAAAATACAAGCAGTTTACAGCAGGCATGGTGTATTGTTGGACTTCCTTTTTGCATGATAGAGGGAAGGTATTCTAAATCTACTCAATTTTTAATTGAAATAGTCCTCCATGTGTTTTTAATGTTAACACATATGTAAATTCCTGTCTTCCTTTCTATGTAGCCTACTCAGCACATGTATTTTTATATGCAAATATAGAATCCTACGTGGTCTCACACGTACATTTTTTTGAGTTGGCTGACTGGGCAGAAACAAGTTGTGAGAAGAGATCTCGTAAACGCTGGTGGAACTGAAAATTAAAACTATGGGTGAGCTTCCCAGTAGAACAATTTATACATAAATCCATGTTCAGTAAAATAAATATATTTTCATCTGTGGATGATATATATTACTGATAAATTACGTTTGGCATATATATTGATACTTTTTAATGTATTTTTGTGTTTTTCTGTATATATATATATATATATATATATATATATATATATATATATACACACACACACTCTCCAGATTTTATAAAATATGAAATATATGTCTCTTATATACACTCCATCAATTCATTCATGTTCATGTATGTGGATTTATAATCAACTTTTCACAAGATTATTCTCAGAAATATTCATCTACCTGAAATACATATTTGTTTCCCAGTATGAGAACTAACTTCAATCAATGGTGCTTACAAATCCTAATATTTTTACAGTAACAGACCCAGTTTAACATCAATGCAAGTAGATTCCTATGGGACTTAATGTCTATTTTGACCTTTATTTTAATTCAACACTGGTACATTAGTATTTCTTCAGTTTTTGCACATCATAGGACATATATTTCATCCACAAGTTAGCAAATTAATAAGAATTTGTTTCACTTCCTGCTTCAGAACACATGAATTCTTCCATGTTACTTGACTGGTCTTTTCATGAGACTTCTTTCCAAACACATTATTTTCGATTTCCATAATCAATTTTGAAGCTAAACTCACACACTCTTCATGATAAACTATAACATTAATATTACCATTAGATGTAAAACTGGTTGGAATGAATGTATGCATATCAATATAAAATTTCCTGTATATTTTCACATTTCAATTCAATCCATTATTTAAAGTTGGAACCAGTTATGTTATTTATTCACTGTATGGTCTATTAATGCATTATCTCTATATTCATAAACACAGTGTACACCTATTTGTCCCCCCATTACTAATTTGTACCTCTTCAAAATATTGCTCCCAGAAATGGTGGAAGAAATACTGATGTCACCTTATCTATATATACATTTTATCACAGTAATATTCTGGACACAAAAAGCAAAGGTCAAACTCATGATTGTATCAAAGCCTAAATGGAAAGTGAGCATGGATTACCAAAAACAACCATGTCCTGGTTACCTAATGCTCTCAAATGTCAATCCTATTGATGACTACATATTTGTTTCTTCCTAAGATTATATATTCAACCTCAAGCCTGTTGGAAATGTCTAATTCTATCACTCACTTTACACTTTGCCTGATTTCCTAATATCTCTATTGATATCTGCTTTCCTACATATTTTCCCTAGTTCATCATTGTGACTCATACTTCACATATGCTGACATTTACATTCACTCTCTACCCGAAACTCTATTGCTAAAGAACTTTTGGTCCAAATCCTATACTCACTCTTCTTTATAAACCTACTGACTATCTTACTAATCCTACTGACTATCACTTTTTAACTCGATGTTCTCTTCAACAATCAATCATTCAAGGTAAAAGGTCCTATGCCATTTTATATCAATTCATCTGAGACACATGTGCAGAACATAATTCAAACCTAAGTATCCCACTCAAGGGCCCAATGCCCTTCTGGCTTCATATCTTACCTACATTTCTGTTTTCATACTTATATTTCACCTATATATTCTTGTAAATATCACAGGTTCCCAATACCATTATTCATCCGGCAGAGAGATTCCTAACCCAAATCGAACATGTTATTAACCCTAAATATACACTGTTACCTCAATCTAACTTTACAGAAGAGGAGGGACAGAGTTTCTCTTTAAATACCGGAATGTAGGGAATCTTCCACCTGCTGAGAACATCAAAGGTCCATGTAGAAATAATCCCTGGAGAAGATGTAGGCAGCTGTGAAGTTCCCGAGAGAGCAAAAGTCATCTTCCATGGCAAACAACCTGGTGAGGATGAAGGGATGTGTCTGTATCAGCCTCTATCAACTTAATGTAGAGAAGATAGACCAAACCAGGCCTGTGTGAAGAGGTGTTCCCAGGTGCCTATGGTTGATATACCATTCTAACTTTTGAAAGTGTTACAGAAAGTAGGAACAGCCTCCATCTCATGGGCCCTTAGAAGTAACTATTTGGACAAAGTTGTTGCCAAAGCAGTGACCTCATTCAGTTTCTGAAGGAAGTGACCTCACCTCACTTCCTTTGTGATGGAACTCTCTGAACTTGGGATCCAGGAAGAATGGCACCCAGAGCCAGTCGCAGTCCCAGGCCCAGTGGTCTCACTTGCTTCAATTTACCAAGGACAGAGTCAGTCTTTCTTAGTGCCTACAGATGTGAGGATGTTCAAATGCCAGAAAAGCTCTGAAGAGGGGCCTTTCCTGAGAAAGCAGGTAGTGGCTCACCCATGGCTAATGACAACTTCACAGAATTGGCCAAGGAGACCAGATTTGAGACACGACAGGCCATTTTGGGGCAATATAGTATGGCCCACCATTCAGAGGACACTCTGGGTAATCACAGAACTACTTGGAGCAAAGGTGGTGCCTTTGTGGGTGTGGGTGTATGTTCATGGTCTTGTCTCATGTTCTGAGAATAGGTAGGAAAGACTGTTTGTTTGGATTGGCGTGGACTGTTTCTAGTTAGTCGTTTTGCAATGCGAGTGCTTCTATGTCTGTGTATCCCACTGTGTCCGTGGTTGTAGACATTAGAAATAAGAATGCATCAAAGGATGTGTCCTGTCTAGTAGAAAGCTTCCCAGCATTCATCTTGCCCAATTTATAAATGGACTGTGGCTTTTGTTATCAAAGGGCAACACATGATATCTTCATAAGTTTCTGTTTTCTTTCTGAATTCTGGACACTCTGCAGAATAGCTTCATGGTTTTGTGTCCAAGATATTTACCACCTAAAAGCTCTGTTATATGGCCATGTAGTGGCTAGCTAGTGTGACCAGGAAAGTCTCAGTGGAGAAACCCTGATTTGGGCTTTTTGCTTACCTATTATTCTGTTGCCCTGAATATCAGGAAGGTATTTACCACAGGCCAATTCTTTGTGAAGCCTGAAGAAAAAAGTTTTCAAATGGAAATGAATGGACATCACCTGTAGCTCTTTGCTTAATTGCTTTGGAAATGGATTTGTCTGAAACAGCCTCTTGGCCCTGTGTGAGGCTGTGGTTAGATTCTCAGCACCTGATGGATCCCATGTGTACATCCAAAACCAAAATGATCAAAAGAGCAGTCATTGCGGATGAAGTCTCTTGCCTTCCTCTGTAAGGTTCCTGACCTCCATCAAGTGAGAAGAGGGATTCTTTGGGTCAAATCCATTCTTTAAAGCCAAGGAGAGGCAAGCCCAAAGGTGCTTGCATTTTCTCATGCTTCCAATTCACATAAAGAATCTAAACCCCACAGTCAGTCGTCCTCAAATTGGAGAAGCAGAGCAGTATTAACGGCACACTATTTGATCACTCCAGGTTCACAGGAAGGTGTTCAGGCCACCACGACTTTAGGCAAATGAGGGGCAAGGGAGCTAACTTTGGACACTATCTTGTTCTGCATCCCTCATGGAAACCTCCAGCCAGAGTTTATAATGAGTATCTATATGGAAGAAGATGAGGGCCTTGTGGGAGTGTTTGGGTTTTAATTTTGGAAGTTTGTGTGGCGGTTGAAAAAGATGACTGGCTCCACCTGGTCTTGAACTCTGGTGTGATTCCCTTTAGAGACTGAGTTCTGGAACTGACCTCAGAGAATTATTGCCATGAGTTGTGTTGGGATTTTAGGAGGCCATGAATGACAGTTGCCCTTTGAAACTGAGATCTGTGCCCAGAAAGGCTTTCCACAAGGCACGAGGAATCTCAGCCAGAATATCACATGATTTTATTCTGAAAGACTTGGCAGCCATAGTTGAGAGGCAAAACACACATGATCTCACATTGCAGACCTCAATGGGCCTGGCTTCATGTGACCTTTTGGCGACCCTTTGGGAAGCCTTGCTGTGAGTGTTCTCCAGAGCTTTCATTGAAATGAGCTTCCTCAACATTTAAAGGTTCCTGAGTGAATTGAAAATCATAGTGCCTCCAACTTCATCCTTGAAAAATGGCTAGAGAAATACCATGGAATTTTTGAAATTTTCATGACCAGGTGGCACTGGAGAACTTTTTGATGTCCAGTTGCTGATCATGAGTATACCAGACAGTGCCTTGATTGACTGCGTTTCTTAAAAATGGTGTAGAACAGAGATGCCAGTAAGTTGGAGCCTGCTGAGTAGTGGGCCTAGAACAGTGGTGGGCAGGTGTGTAATAAAACATCTGTGTTGGGGCCATGCAGATCTGCCATTGGCTTCCAAATGGCTTGTAACTGACATGGTGCAGCAAGCAGACCCTTATATGTAAAGGCATCTTGTTATATGGAGAGGTTTCAGGGCAATGTTCAGAATCAGGATGCTATGGTCAAGGGGTCAAACTATGTGAAATAGAAGCCTGACTGGTGCATTCTCCTGCAGACCCTGAGGCACCACATGTGACAGAACTCCCTCCAGCACTCTGACCAAGTTGAACTCCTTGTATTGTGAAGCAAATAACAAACTCCCAGTGCTCTACTAAGAAAAGTAGAGCATGATCAATTAGCTTCACAGTCCACACAGATTGACCCTTAGACTCCAGTTGCCACAGTTTACCTACAAAGTTAGAATTCAGCACTGCTGCCTCATGTTCATTGGAAAATAAGATACCATGTCCCCCAGGTCACATAGATGCAGACCAGTTTTGATGCTCTCACTATAGAGGAAGCTAAAGCTTCGGACCACAACATACATTTTAAGTGCCCAAACTCAGAGGCAGTTTCTCAATATGTCTTTAGGCCTGCAGAGCTCCATGTTTGTGGAGTGTTTACCCTGTCCCTTACTTTTGGAAACTCCTCTACCACCTCCAAGCTTGTGAACACCGAGAATATTCCATTCCAGATATGTATTCACAGATTTTCTAACTCTTCTCCTCTAATTGTGTCTTATTAGGGGACAAGGTAATGTCAAGGCATTGTTCTGAATGAGAGTGGGAAGATTTTTGTATCACACATATTTGCAAACACAATGGGTTTATTTTCCTATTTTCTATTCGAAATACTGAATCTCTGACACTAATCCATAACCTACTAGACTCTGACTACTAATCCTAATATGATGTAGAATAGTAACCCTAACAGAATGGAAATACAAACAGTTCAGAGAAGGCATGGTGTATACTTGGACTTCCCTTTTGCATTATATGGGGTTGGAGTTATAAATATAGTCAATGTTTATTGAAATATTTCTCCATGTGTTTTTAACGTTAACAAATATGTGAATTCCTCTCCCCTTTCTCTGTCACCTATTCAGCACATGTATTTTTATATGCTCATATAGAATACTACCTGGTATCACACAGACTTTCTTCTGAGGTGGCTGACTTGGCAGATACAAATTGTGAGAAGAGATCACTCCTCCTAAACCCTTTTGGAACTGAAATTTCAACCTATGGGTGAGCCTCCTAGTTGAACAACATTATACATAAATCCATTTTCAGTAAAATGTATTTTTTTGGATATGTGAAGGATATATATTTCATTTTGAATTTCGATTGGCATATATATTGCTACTTTTTAATGTCTGTGAGTGTGTTTCTGTGTGTATATATATATATATATATATATATATATATATATATATATATATATCACTCTCCAGATTTTTCAAAATATGAAATATATGTGTCTTATTATACACTCCCTAAAATCATTCATATTCACGTATGTGGATTTATAATCAACTTTTCACAAGATTATTCTCAGAAATTCAGATTATTCATTCACCTGAAATACATATTTGTTTCCTAATACTGAAAACTAACTTCAGTAAATGCTGCATACAAAGCATAATATTTCATCATTGCCTGATGGCCACGAATAGAGTGCATCACACCCAGTGTAACGCGCCACTGCACAGGTGAATAACGAGATAGAACCACAAAAAACTATCTTGTTAAGAACTTACAGCAAAATGGGGGTGCACCAAAACCTATAAGAAAGATTTTTAGCACTGAGATCTGGTAATTGGGTCTGAAAAACGAGCCAAATGTGCAACCGGAGATCCGGTCTGACTGATCCTCAAAACAATAGAGTGTCTGGGTTCCAATAGACACCCTCCACACCCAACAAATGACAGGCCCAGAATACAGATTGAACTGCAGAGAAGCATCACTCAGGGGAAATCTAGTCTAGCAGGAGAAACCAGGACTAGCAGGAGAAACCAGGGGACTAGAGGCCAGGCTCTTGTGACTGGGAAGCTGGAGAACACAGAAGCGCAGGTGACAGTCCACCTGCTGTCCGCGTGACTGGGCGTCTGGAGAACACCGGCGCGCAGGAGACCGACTGCGCCACTGGGTGGCTAGTGATTGCCCACCCGCCAGTGACCTAGAGCTGAAACCAACTGGAGACAGTCCAGTTCCATCCCCGTATTCGAACATTTCGGCAAGGAGCCTGGGCCCGCCAAAGCAGAGGGGTGACGTCACTGGAGCTCGGCCTTCGGAATTCCCTACAAGTGGAATCCACTTTAGCAGGCATAGTCTACCAACACAAAGGAGAGACAACAGAGATACACAACACCGAAACAAATCTATAGAATAAAACAGAAACACAGCAATCAAATAGAGCTGGAAAGTAACATGAGCATCATGAAAAAACAAGGGAAAGAAAGGAGTACAAACAATGCATGACAACTTAATTCTACAGGAGGACCTAGAAGCATCAGAAACAGGGATAGGGAAAGAACTTAAGGCATTCCTAACTCAGATGGAAAGGAATATTAGAGAAGACATGAGGCAGCAAGTCCAAGCAATAAAAGTATATTTTGAAAATGAATTAAACAAACAAACTCAAATGGCAAACAATGAGCTTTACCAGGAGATAGAGATCTTAAAAGAAATCAAACAGTAATACTAGAAATGCAGGAAAGTATTAACCAAATTAAAAACTCAAACGAGAATATTACAAATAGACTAGATCAAGCAGAAGTCAGAATATCAGATAATGAAGACAAAGTTTATCAACTTGAAAAGAATATAATCAACACAGAAAAGAGGCTTAAATCCCACTAGCAATCTATTCAAGAGATATTGGATGTCATAAAAAATGAGAGTCATTGGGATAGAAGAAGGCATAGAGATTCAAACCAAAGGAATGGAGAACATATTAAATAAAATAATTCTAGAAAACATCCCAGAGATGAAAGATGGATCGGATTGTCAAATCCTGGAAGCCTACAGGACCCCAAACATTCAAAATCATAATAGACAAACTCCAAGACATATAATTATGAAGATAGCCAACATACAGAACAAGGAGAGAATATTAAACACTATAAGAGAAAGGAGGCAGATTACATTCAGGGGAAAACCAATTAGGTTAATGACTGATTTTTCATCACAGACTTTGAAAGCGAGAAGATCCTTGAACAATGTATTTCAAATGCTGAAAAATAATGGATTCCAACCAAGAATACTGTATCCAGCAAAATTAAGGTTCAGATTTGAAAACGAAATTAAAGTCTTTCACAATAAACAAAAGCTAAAAGAATTCGCAGCCAGAAAACCAGCACTGCAAAGCATTTTGAGCAAAATACTACAAGAAGAGGAATTGATAAATAGTGCCGAAAACTAACAGCAGGAGGTATCTCAGTAAAGGTGGAGGAAAATAACCAAAAAAGTAAAAACTAGCCAAACTAAAACATAATAAATAAATAAACATGATTGGAAGAACAAATCATATTTCAATTGTAACCTTAAATGTTAATGGATTATATTCACCAATCAAGAGAATGGGCTAGTAACCTGGATCAAAAAAAATAAATCCAACAATATGCTGCCTTAAGGAGACTCATATGATAGGAAAAGACATACACAGGGTGAAGGTAAAAGGTTGGGAAAAATCATACCACTCACATGGCCCTCAGAAGCAAGAAGGAGTGGCCATACTCATGTGGAATAAAATCAACTTCAAACCTAAGTTAATCAAAAGGGATAAAGAAGGACACTATATTCTGTTAAAAGAAACCATCCACCAACAAGACATAACAATTATGAATTTGTATGCACCAAGCAATGGAGCTGCAATGTTCATAAAACAAACTCTCCTCAAGTTCAATAGCCAAATAGACTACAACACAATAATTATGGGTGACTTCAAGACACCACTCTCGGCATTAGACAGATTCTCTAGACAAGAACTGAATAAAGAAACTATCAAACTCAACAGCACAATTTGTAACCTAGACTTGAACGACATATATAGAATATATCAGCCATCATCAAGTGGATACACGTTCTTCTCAGTTTCACATGGATCCTACTCAAAGATAGACCATATATTATGCCATAGGGCAATTCTTAGTAAATATAAAAGCATGAAGATTATACCATGCACTATATCTGATAATAATGGAATGAAACTGGAAATCAATGATGAAAGAAGGAAGGAAAAATCCTACATCACATGGAAAATGAACAACATGCTACTGAATGATCAATGGGTTACAGAAGACATAATGGAGGAGATAAAAAAAATTCTTAGAGACAAATGACAATACAGACACAACATACCAGAATCGATGGGACACAATGAAAGCAGTTTAAGAGGGAAGTTCATTTCTTGGAGTTCTTTCCTCAAAAAAAGAAAAAAATCAACAAATAAATGAACTCACACTACACCTCAAAAACCTAGAAAAGGAAGAGCAAAACAACAGCAAATGTAGTAGAAGACAAGAAATAATTAAATTTAGAGCAGAAATCAACAAAATTGAAACAAAAAAAAATTAAAAAATTTGATAAAACTAAAAGTTGGTTCTTTGAAAAAATAAATAAGATTGACAGGCCCACAGCCATGCTAATGAAGAGAAGAAGAGAGAGAACTCAAATTACTAACATACGGGATGAAACAGGCAATATCACAACAGACACTACAGAAATACAGAAGATAATTAGAAAGTATTTTGAAACACTATATTCCAATAAAATAGAAGATAGTGAAGATATCGATGAATTTTTTAAGTCATAAGATCTGCCCAGATTGAGTCAGGAAGACACACGCAATTTAAACAGACCAATAACAAAGGAAGAAATGAAAGAAGCCATCAAAAACTACCAACCAAAAGAAGCCATGGACCGGATGGGTATACAGCGGAGTTCTACAAAACCTTTAAAGAAGAATTAATACCAATATTTTTAAGCTATTTCAAGAAAAACAAAAAGAAGGAGCTTTTCCAAATTTATTCTATGAGGATAAATCACCCTGATCCCGAAACCAGACAAAGACACTTCAAAGAAAGAAAACTACAGACCAATATCTCTAATGAACTTCGATGCAAAACTTGTCAATAAAATCCTGGCGAATCGAATACAAAAGCATATCAAAAAAATTGTGCACCATGATCAAGTAAGATTCATCCGTGGGATGCAAGGCTTGTTCAATATACGGAAATCAATAAATGCCATTCACCACATCAATAGACATAAAGACAAGAACCATATGATCATCTCAATAGATGCAGAAAAAACATTTGACAAAGTTCAGCATCACTTTATGTTCAAAACACTAGAAAAACTAGGGATAACAGGAACTTACCTCAACATTGTAAAAGCTATATATGCTAAACCTCAGGCTAGCATCATCCTGAATGTGGAAAAACTGAAGGCATTCCCTCTAAAATCTGGAACAAAACAGGGATGCCCTCTATCACCACTTCTATTCAATTTAGTTCTTGAAATACTAGCCAGAACAATTAGACAGACAAAAAAAATTAAAGGCATAAAAATAGGAAAAGAAGTATTTAAATTATCGCTATTTGCAGATGTCATCAAAATATATTTAACAGACCCCAAAGGGTCTACAATGAAACGGCTAGAGTTAATAAATGAATTCAGCAAAGTGGCAGAATATAAAATTAACACGCATAAATGAAAGGCATTCCTGTATGTCAGCAACACAACTTCTGAAATGGAAATGAGGAAAACCACTCCATTCACAATATCCTCAAATAAAATAAGATACTTGGGAATCAACCTAACAAAAGACGTGAAAGTTTTATATACTGAAAACTACAGAACCCTAAAGAGAGAGAGAGAAGAAGATCTTAGAAGATGGAAAAACAAAAGACCCAGAATAGCAAAAGCAACTCTAAACAGAAAATATGAATCTGGAGGTATAGTGATACCAGAGTTCAAACTGTACTAAAAGCAATAGTAACAAAAACAGCGTGGTACTGGTAACAAAATAGGCAGGTGGAACAATGGTACAGAATAGAGGACACAGAAACCAATCCTCAAAATTACAACTTTCTTATATTTGAAAAAGGGGCTAAAAGCATGCAATGGAAGTAGGATAGCATCTTCAAACAATGGGGTAGGGAAAATTGGGGAAAGGTGGGGCAAGGGAGAGAAGTGAACAACAGCAGATGAGGTAGAGAAAGAAGATGGGAGGGGATGGGAGGGGGTATAGTAGGGGATAGTAGGGGATAGGAAATGTAGCAGAATACAACAGTCACTAATATGACATTATGTAAAAATGTGAATGTGTAACCGATGTGATTCTGCAACTCGTATTTGGGGAAAATTGGGAGTTCATAACCCAATTGAGTCAAATGTATGAAAGATGATATAGGATGAGCTTTGTAATGTTTTGAACAACCAATAAAAAATAAATAAATAAAGGTTTAAAGTTGAGTGGGAAGAAATCAGCTAAAAAAGAGTTGAGATGCATTCATTTTGCTAAGCAGAAACTTTGTTTTGTGTACTTGTAACTATCACAAATTTATTTTACCAGAAACCTGGCTTTTAAAAATGCACATAATTGAGATTAAAGGATAATCCACTTACCTTCAAGAAAAACTCATAGCATTTCCTATATTTTTCATATTTTATTTTTTTGTGAATATTTTGTCATGGACCAGGTCTAGACTTAGGCTATTCTTCCAGAATACTACCTCATCTGACAAGTTGGTACAATGTGTTGGATTGTTCTTTTCATCTTTTATTTAATAGTTTCTAGATGATAATGTGTATTTTTCCATATGTTTGTTTGGACATACATACCCAACTATATCTTTGCATTTTCTGTTTTACTGGGGAAGAGACTCATCAAAAGCTCTTTATTATATGTATCAACAATCAAACATTTAGAGCATGCAATTATACATAATTTTGCATGAAAATATTTTTGTACCATTTTTATAAAGATTTAGAATTATTAATACTGTCCCTACTGTAATTAGTAACTCCTTACAAAAAGAATTAATCAATTGACTTTATATCAATTATGAATATGAAAATTACTAAAATAAGTATTTGGCAATTAATATGCAATTGATAGAAAGTGAAATCACAAGAAAGCCATTTAAAATGTCAGTGCATATGGTCCTTAAATAATAGGTTGTTCAAAAAAAAATTCTCTAATTCAAAAGAGTTAATATGCCATATTACAGCTAAATGTGATATAAAAACCTTAAATTATCAGTATTGATAAATAAGAATGATACCTGTTTACTTAAATATGTTTATTTGATTTTCACTGTAAGATGTTAATTCTGGAAGACTTGAGAATTAAGAAAGACTTGGTCTATATTATTTCTAACAGGCTAATCAAAGTACTTTTAAATATATATGTATATATATATGTGTATATATATATATATATATATATATATATATATATATATATATATATATATATATATAACACATATGCATGAATATAGATACATATGCATAATAAATGTATTGTAATATATTTATCAGGTGGTTATAATTTTTAAATTTTCTCAAGAAAAGAATGACTATAAAAAACAGTTTTAAATGTAAATTTCATAGCATAGTACTGTTTGTAATGCTATGAGAGAAAAATACTTATGGAGGGAAAATGAAAAAGGAAGAGAGAGAAGGGGGAAAATGAGGAAGAAAGTGAGTAAAGAAGAGGGAGAGGAGTGTTTGATGAAAAGATAAAAGTGGAGGGGCTGGGTTTGTGACTCAGTGTTAACATGCTTGTCTAGCATGTGTGAGGCAGTGGGTTATATTCTCAGCACCACATACGAATAAATAAAATGAAGGTCTATCAACAACTGAAAAAATAAAAAAAGGAGAAATATTACCAAAATTCCAAGATTTTATGAATGTTAAATACAAAAAATTATGTTGCATAGCCTTATGTAAATTCTAGACTCCCCAAAATAATCATTAAATGCTAGATTATTAGTGTTATAACTAAAAATCCATTGCTCTTTCTTCTACATTCTGTGGCATGCTAGTGCTAAAATAAATTGTATTATAACACCAAAATAAAATTCTGATATTTATACAGTAACTGACCCAGTTTAACATCAATGCAAGAAGATTCCTATGTGATATAATGTGTATTTTGACGTTCATTTTTATTCAACACTGGTACATTACTATTTCTCCAGTTAATGCACATCGTAGGATGTATATTTCATCCACAATTTAGCAAATATATACACATTTGTTTTGCTTTCAATCACTTTTGCTTCAGAACACATGTATTCCTCCATGTTTCTTGACTTCTCTTTTTGTGACACTTCTTTCCAAACACATTATTTTCGATTTCCATTATCACTTTTGAAGCAAAACTGACACACCCGTCATGATAAAACATAACACTAATATTACCATTAGATGTAAAACTGGTTTAAATGAATGATTGTACATCAATATAAGATTTCTTGTATACTTTCAGATATCAATTCAATCCATTATTCAAAGTGAAACCAGTTATATCATTTATTCACAGTATGGTCTATTCATGCATTGTCTATATATTGATAGACACATGGTACACCTCTGTGTACTCCCAACAATAATTTCTATATCTTCAAAATATTGCTCCCAGAAATGGTGGAAAAAATATGCATGTCAACTGATCTACATATACATTTTATCACAGTAATATTCTGGACACAAAATGCAAAGGTCACACTTATGACTGTCCCAAAGCCTAAATGGAAAGTGAACATGGATTACTAAAAACATCCATGTCCAGGTTGCCTAATGCTCTCAAATATCAATCCTATTGGTGATTACATATGTGTTTCTTCCTAAGACTACATTTTCAATCTCACCCTGTTGAAACTGTCTAAACCTCTCACTCATTTTATAATTTGCCTGATTTCCTACTCTCTATTCATATCTGCTTTCCTACTTTTTTCCCCAGTTCATCATTGTGACTGACTCTTCACATGTGCTGACATTTATATTCAATCTCTACCAGAAACCCTATTGCTAAAGAACTTTTGGTCCATATTCTATACTCAATCTTCTTCGTAATCCTACCGACTATATTCCTAATCCTAGCAAAAATCCCTTTTTTAACTGGATGCTCTCTTCTACATTCAATCATCGAAGGTACAAGGATCTATGCCATTGCATATCAATTTATCTGAGACATATGTGCAGAACATAATTCAAAGCTAAGTATCCCACTCAAAGGCCAAATTCCCTTCTAGGATTCAAATCTTACCTAGATTTATATTTCAATACTTATATTTCACCTATATTTTCATGTAAATATCGCAGGTTTCCAATAACATTGTTCATCAAGCAGAATGATTCCTAACCCATATTGAACATGTTATTAATCCTAACCATACACTGTTCCTCAATCTAACTTTACAGAAGAGCAGAGACAGAGTTGGTATTACAATACAGGAATGTATGGATCTTCCACCTGCTGAGAACCTCAAAGGTCCATGTAGAAATAATCCCTGGAGAATGTGTAGGATGCTATGAACGACCTGAGAGGGCAAAAGTCATCTTCCATGGCAAAAAAACATGGTCAGGATAAAGGGTTGTGTCTTAATCAGAATCTCTCTTCTTAATGTAGAGAAGATGGACCAAACCAAGCCTCTGTGGAGAGCTGTTCCCCAGTACCTATGGTTGATATACCATTCTAACTTATGAAAATGTCAGAGGAAGTAGGTGCAGCCTCCATCTCATGGGACCCTTGGAAGCATCTGTTAGGACAAAGTGGTTGCCAAGGCTGTGACCTCATTCAGTTCCTGAAGGAAGTGACCTACCTCACTTTCTTGGTGATGGAATCTCTGAACTTGGGATCCAGGAAACCAGGCACACAGAGCCAGTCCCAGTACCAGTCCCAGTGGTCTCACTTGTTTGGATTTACCAAGGACAGAGTCAGTCTTTCTTGGTACCTACTGATGTGAGGATGGCCAAATGCCAGAAAAGCTCTGAAGAGGGGCCCTTCCTGAGAAAGAAGAAAGTGGCTCACCAATGGATCCTCACAACTTCACAGAGTTGGCCAAAGAAAACAGATCTGAGACAAGACAGGCCATTTTGGGGTAACATAGTATGGCCCACCATTCAGAGGACACACTGTATAGTCACAGACCTACTTGGGGAAAGGAGGTGCCTTTGTGGGTGTGGGTGTGAGTTTTTGGTTCTCTCTCATTTTCTGAGAATAGGTGGAAAAGGCGGGTTTTTTTTGGTTTGGTGTGGACTCTTTATAGTAGGTCGTTTGACAAGGTGAGTGTTTCTTTATCTATGTATTCCACTGTGTCCATGGTTGAAGACATTAGAAAAGAGAATGCATCAAGGATGTGTCCTGTCTATTAGGAAGCTTCCCAGCATTCATCCTGCCCGATTTATTAATGGACTGTGGCTTGTCTTATAGATGTGCAACACCTACTAAATTCCTAAGTTCAGGTTTTCTTCCTAAATTCTGGCCACTCTCCAAAATAGTCTTACGGATTTGTGTCCAAGATATGTACCCCTCCAAGCTCTGTGACATGGCCATGTACTGGATAGCTGAAGGAAATGGGAGCATCTCAGAAAACACAGATATCAGTGTGACCAGTAATGTCTCAGTGGAAAAACCCTTCTTTTGGCCTTTTGCTTACCTATTGATCTGTTGACCTGAATGTCAGGAGGTCTTTGCCTCAGTCCACCCATTTGGGAAGACTGATGAAAACTGTTTTCAAATGGAAATGCATACGCATCACCTGTCGCTCTTTGTTTAATTGCTTAGGATAAGGATGTGTCTGATTCAGCCTCTTGGCCCTGTGTGATGCTGTGGCTTAGATTCTCAGCACCTCATGGATCTAAAGAAAGATTCCATGTGTGTATCCAAAACAAAAATGGTAAAAAACCACGCTGACTTTAGGAAAATAAGTGGCAAGGGAGCTCTTTTGAACACTGTCTTGGGCTGCGCCCCTCATGGAAAACTCCAGCAAGAGGTTGTGATTAGTGTCTATATGGAAGAGGATGAGGGCCTTGTGGGAGTGTTTTGGTTTTAATTGTGTTTATTTGTGTGGTGGTTGGAAGTGATGACTGGGTCCACTTGGGCTTGAACTCTGGTGTGATACCCTTAGAGACTGAGGTCTAGAACTGACGTCAGAGAAGTATTGCCATGAATTGTGTTGGGGTTTTAGGAGGCCATGCATGAGAGTCGCTCTTGGAAACTGAGATCTTGGACCAGGGTAGCTTTCCACAGAACACTGGGAATCTCAGCCAGGATATCACATGATTTCATTCTGAAAGACTTGGCAGCAATAGTTGAGAGTCAAAACACACATGGACCTCATATTGTAGACCTCAATGGGCCTGGCTTCATGTGACTTTTTGGTCACTCTTTGGGAAGACTTTCCTCTGAGAGTTCTCCAGAACTTTCATTGAAATAAACTTCCTCAACATTTAATGGTTCCTGAATAAATTTAAACCCACAGTGCCTCCAACTTAATCCTTTAAAAATGGCTAGATAAGTACCATGACATTTTTTAAATTCCCATGACCAGATGGCACTGGAGTAACTTTGGATCTTATGCTGTTGATCATGAGTGTACAAGACAGTGCCTTGATTGACTTGGTTTCATGAGAATGGTGTAGAACAGAGATGCCAGTAATTTGGAGACTGCTGAGTTGGGGCCTAGAGCAGTGATGTGCAGGTGTGTGATAAAACATCTGTGTTGGGGCCATGTGGATCTGCCATTGGCTTCCAAATGGCTTGTGACTGACATGCTGCAGCCAGCAGAACCTTATATGTAAAGGCATCTTGTTATATGGAGATTTTTCAGGGCAATGTTCAGAATCAAGTTGCTATGCTCAAGGGGGCAAGCATGTGCGATAGAAGCCTGGTTGGTGCATTTATATGCAGACCCTGACACACCACATGTGACAGAAATCCCTCCAGCACTGTGCCCCAGTTGAAATCCTTGTATTTCAAGAAGCAAATACCAAACTCCAAGTGCAGCAGCAAGAAACACCACGAAAACTGGAGGATTACCAACTGGGTTCACAGTCCAAACAGGGAGACACTTAGCCCCAAGTTGCCACAGTTTACCTACAAAGAGAGAATTCAGAACTGCTGCCACATGTTCATTAGGAAAATAAGAAACAACATCCTCCAGGTCACATAGATGAAGACCCAGCTTTGATGGTCTCACTACAAAGAAAGCTAAAGCTTCTGACAACAACGTATATTTCAAGTGCCCAACCTCAGAGGCAGTTTCTCAAGAAGTCTTTAGGCAAGCAGAGCTCCATGTTTCTGGAGTGTTTACCCTTTCCCTTACTTTTGGAAACTCCTCTACCACCTTCAAGGTTGTGAACTCCTGAGCATTTTCCATTCCAGATATGTATTAACAGATTTTCTAATTCTTCTCCTCTAATTGTGTCTTACTTGGGGCGAAGGTAATGTCAAGGCATTTTTCTGGATGAGAGTGGAAAGATTTTTGTTTAGCATATGTTTGCATACACATTGGATTCATTTTCCTATTTTCCATTTGAAATACTGAATCCCTGACACTAACCCATACTGTACTAGAATCTGACTACTAATCCTAATATGATGGAGAAAAAGAATCCTAACAGAAAAGAAATAGAAGCTGTTCAGAGAAGGCATGGTATATATTTGGACTTGCCTTTTGCAAGTAGGTGTTATAATTCTAGTCAATTTTTAATTGAAATAGACCTCCATGTGTTTTTAAAGTTAACAAATATGTGAATTCCTGTCTCCCTTTCACTGTAGACTATTCAGCACATCTATTTTATATGCACATAAAGAATCCTACCTTTTATCACGTGTATATTTTTGTGCGGTAGCTGATTTGGCAGATACAAATTTTGAGAAGAGATCACTCCTCCTAGATGCTGTTGGAACTGAAAATTGAACCTATGGGTGAGCTTCCTAGGAGAACAACATTATACATAAATCCCTGTTAAGTAAATTGAATATTTTTAGATCTGTGAATGATGTATATTTCATGGTGAATTTGGATTGGCATATATGTTGCTACATTTTAAAATTTGTGTGTGTGTGTGTGTGTGTGTATACACACATACACACTCTCCAGATTTTTCAAAATATGAAATATATGTGTCTTATTTACACTCCCTAAATTCATTCATGTTCAAGTATGTGGATTTATAATCAACTTTTCACAAGATTATTTTCAGAAATATTCATCCACCTGAAATTCATATTTGTTTTCTATTACTGAAAACTAACTTCAGTGAATGGTGCATACGTATCCTGTTGATAGTCACAGCCGAAGGGGCCACAGCAAACTTCCAGGTGCCAGCAAACTTTCAGCTGCAGGCTGATGATTGGCTCACAGCGGCCTTAGCAACTTCTAGCTCATTGTCTCCTCTGTGGTGATGCTCATTGGAGATGCTCATTGAGATGTTTCCCCGCCTTTCAGACTTCCAGCTTATGATTGGCTCACAGCAGCCCCAGCAACATCTAGCTGATTGGCTCCTCTGCGGTGATGCTTATTGGGCTGTTTTCCTGCCCATTCAGACCATGGAGCTGCTCATTGGGGGACTTTTTTGGCTCTGCCCACGTGACCCAGCCAATCTGCCTCAAGAGCAGGAGGATTGTGAGAAGTGGATAGAGGCTTTTGTGGGAGGGAGAGGCTTTTGGGAAGCTGGTGTTGGGAGTTGGGGTTCTGAGGATTTTTCCTGAGAGGCTGTTTTGCTTGGCATGTGTGGTTCTAAAAATAAAGTTAGTTTCTTTTGACAAGTGGATTCTGATTGTGCCCAGCCAGACAGCGGCATTTGGTGGCTCATATGGGGAGCGACTGAGGGTAACTGATAAGGTAAACTGCTCGCTCTTGAGGGCAGGGCGAGAGGATGGGTAGCCATTTTATGATTCCTATTTTGTTTTAAGTTGCCTGTCCCTGGAGATGAGTGAGATGGAAGAAAAACTGCTCACATCTGAGGAAAAACTATTTGTGTCTGAGGAACAGATAGGGAGAAAGGCTATAATAATTTTTTGTTGTTCCATTTTTATTTTGTTCTATCTCTTTTTTTGTTTGGTGTTATCTTGTTGGTTTGTATTATAGTAGAAATATGGGATCAAAATTAGTAAAAAACAAACCAAAAAAGTGTTAAGTAAATTGTTAGAGGAAGGAGGCATCCCAGTAAAATCAAGAGCAGTCATGGCAATTGTTGATACAATACAAAAATGTAGACCATGGCTTTTTAAGGAGGAGTTGTTAAATATATCACAATGGAACCATCATGGTGCAGATTTAAAAAGAATAGAAAAGAAAAGCCCAGGGATTCTGCCAGTTGGCACATTGCCATTGTGGACATTCATATCTTGTTTGCTTAGTTCAAAGCCTTCAGTTCAGTCAATGGTAGAGGAAGAAGAAGACATATTGATTCAAGTAAAACAGAAGGTGTCTCAAGTTAGTCAGACAGAAGAAAAAATTCAAGTAAAAGAGAAGGTCTCTCGAGCTAGTCAGATAGAGGAAACTATTCAAGTAAAAGAGAACGTCTCTCGAACTAGTCAGACAGAGGAAAAAATTCAAGTAAAAGAGAAGGCCTCTAAAGCTAGTTAGACAGAGAAAGAAAGTGTAAAACAGTAAAAAACATCAGGGGAAATTTACAACAGGAGACTGCTACTAACACCTTTCTATCACCAGATGACATAAGTGTCCAACTAACAAGGCCACTTTCTTATGCTGGGAGGCCCCCAACTCCCGCAGTTGATAGTTAGGATCCTGAGACAAGATCTCAAATATTAACATGCCCTGTATTTGAGGGAGGAGGGCAGCGTGTTTACCATGCTTTAAATTTCAAAACAGTGAAGCAGCTAAAAGAGGCTGTAACAACCTATCGTCCTCAAGCACCCTTCAATGTAATCATGGTCGAATCCATTAACAACTTGAACATGAAGCCAGTGGATTGGGCTAATATGTGTAATGTTGTGCTAAATGGAGGACAATGCATGTTATGGAAGGTTGCCAATGAGGAATGTTGAAAGGAGACAGCTAGGCGAAATGCAGGAGCTGGTTATCCTCAGAGAAATCTAGATATGTTGTTAGGAAAGGGACCTTATGAAGATCAGCCACAGCAAATTGCATATGATCATGGTGTATGTGCAGAAATTGGTGTAGATGCAATTAAGGCATGGAAGACTTTACAAGAACATGGAGGTTTACAAGGTCAATTATCTAAGGTAATACAAGGAGCTAATGAACCTTATGCTGAATTTGTAGATAGGCTTATTCAAAGAGCTACCAGAGTTTTTGGGAATACAGAACAAGCAATGCCATTACTAAAACAACTGGCTTATGAGCAAGCGAATCGTTGTTGCAGAGATATCATTAGACCATGGAAAAATGAAGATTTAAACACATTGATTTAATTATGTAGAGACATTAATGAACAAGAGCAAGTCATGGCAGCTGCAGTAAAACAGGCTTTAGTTGCCAGATACATTAATGAACAAGGGCAAATTGTGGCAGCTACAGTAAAACAGGCTTTAGATGCCAGACCAAGAACATGCTACCAATGTGAAGAAACAGGACATTTTAAAAGGAATTGGCCCATAGAAGGAGGGTTTAACAATATTAGTTATCAAAGGAGTAGAATACCAGGTATTTGGCCACAATGCCATAGAGGGAGACATTGGGCTAATGAGTGCTGTTCTCAAACCACCATAGAGGGTACTCAATTATCAAAAAATGAACAAGGACCAGGTGTTTATCCACGATATCATGGAGAAAGGCATTGGGCTCAATTGCCAAATAAATGGACAGGGGGTTCCAATGCTCCGGGGCCCCAAACCACAAATATACAGAGCACTGGAAGAACCCAGCAACCCCAACAGGGTAGTGCCCAGGACACATTGTCCATCAGATCCCTCATCAGACAAACCAGAGGGAGCACAGTGTTGGACATCTGTGCCTCTGCCAGATCAGTACTAACTCCAGAGATGGGAGTTCAAATCATTCCCACAGGGGTAAAAGGACCTCTTCCCAAAGGAACCATGGGCTTATTATTGGGATGCAGCTCTTCTACTCTAAAAGAACTTATGATAAGTCCTGGGGTGATTGATCCCGATTATGAAGGTGAAATAAAAATTATAGCCAGTTCTCCAAAGGACATATCAGTAATTTCACAAGGAGATAGAATAGCACAGTTACTAATAATACCCAGCCTATATGATAAATTTTCCAGTCGTACTGTAGAAAGATGTTCCAAGGGATTAGGCTCCACAGGTGTAGATTTGGCTATGCTTTCTTTAAATTTAGATTCTCGCCCCATGCTAAAACTAAATATTCAAGGGCATGAATTGAATGGGCTACTGGATACAGGTGCAGACATTAGCATCATCTCTCGTCAAGAATGGCAAAAACATTGGCCATTACAACAAGCCACTCAAACGCTTCGAGGCCTATAAGTGGCGACTAATCCCCATAGAAGTAAAATGGTATTAGATAGGAATGATCCTAAAGGATGTGAAGGAACTATACAGCCATATGAATTGGATCATCTTCCCATAAATTTATGGGGACGAGATGTCCTAGATCAATTAGGTTTGACATTAACAAATAACATCAACCAAAATGCAGCCACTATTATGACTAGACAAGGTTTTAGGAAAGAAAAAAGATTAGAAAAACAAGAATAAGTCATAGCAGCACCAATACAAATAGATCAAGGAACAGAGAGACATGGGTTGGATTTTCAGAAAGGGCCACTGAGACAATAAAAATTACCTGAAAATCAGAAAGACAGTATGGGTTCCTCAGTGGCCCCTGACTGAAGAAAAGATACAAGCAGTCCATGACCTGGTAAAACAACAATTAGCAGAAGGACATATACAACCGACTGTATATCCCCAAAATACTCCCATTTATGTCATCAAAAAGAAATCTGGTAAATGGAGACTATTGCAAGATTTTAGAGCCATTAATAATGAGATGGTTATTATGGGACCTGCTCAATCAGGGATTCCTCAATTGTCTGCTTTGCCAATAACCTGGTATGTTTTAGTTATAGATATTAAATATTGTTTTTTTTCAATTATAATTCATCCTAAGGATAGTCCAGGTTTTGCTTTTACTATCCCTGCACTGAATCATGAAGGTCCTGATCAGAGATATGAATGAAAAGTACTCCCTAAAGGGATGGCTAACAGCCCAACTATGTGTCATATTTATGTTAACAAAGTAATCCAGCCACTTAGAAATCAAAATTCTGAACACAAATATTTCACTATTTGGATGATGTATTATTAGCACACAAAGCTAAAAACACATTGCTAGAAAGTTATGCCACACTTACAAACTTATTAAAAATTATAATGTGGAGATAGCAATAGATAAAGTACAATTAAATTTTCCAATTAATTATTTAGGAGTTCTGTTATCCTCAACAATGGTCAGTCCACCAAAAATTCAAATACGAGTAGATCAACTCAAATCACATAACGACTTTCAAAAGTTATTAGGAGACATTAATTGGATAAGGCCTTATCTAGGTATACCAACAGGAGAGTTGGGACCTTTATTTGATATCCTAAAAGGTCTATCAGATAAAAATTCACCCTGCATGTTAACACCTGAAGCAAGAAAGGCAATAAAAATCAATGAAACATATATGGAAAATATGCATTTGGATAGAATTGATATAAGTTTGCCTTTATTATTTATTGTACTACCAACAAAAAATATTCCTACAGGAGTATTTTGGCAAGAAGGTCCATTATTATGGATACATTTATCTTATTCTCCTTACACTATTCTTACTAGGTATCCTGAGGCTTTAGGATAATTAATACTCAAAGGAATTAAAGCAGCAAAGGGAGTGTTTGGAATTTCTTCCAATAAAATTTTTACTCCATATACTCTGAATCAAATTGATGAGTTAGCTAATGAGTTAAATTCTTGGGCAATAATCATGGTCCAATATAATGTTTCATTTGATAACCACTTACCATCTAACCCTTTATTTTCTTTTTGGTCATCGCATCCTGTAATTTTTCCAAAATTGAGAAGAAAAACACTTATCATGAATGCTTCAAATATATTCACTGATGTATCAAATAATGGTACAGCAGCAATAGTTATACCTGATAAAACTTATACATTTTTAGTACCCAAACAATCAGCTCAAAAGGTAGAGCTTAATGCAGTATTACAAGCTTTTGAGATATTTAAATATTCTGTATTTAATTTATTTTCCGATAGTCAGTATATAGTTAATGCTATAGTATCCCTTAAAGTTGCTGGTAAGATTTCTCCTTTCTCTACTGTTTTCTCTTTACTTTCCAATATAAAAAGTCTAATCTGGGACAGAAAAGATCTATTCTTTATAAGACATATCAGGGCACATCCAAAAAGAAGATGATTTGACTCAAGGCCTTATCAGCTGATATCCAAAATTCCAGTTTGACTATCCTTACATCTGAGATAGAACCAGGATGCTTTTTTCATTATCTATTTTATTATTGCCCTTTCCCACATTCTATTTTGTTTTTTGAGCTCATACAGACCTAGTTTAATGTTTTGCTGATCAGTTCTATTTTTTGACAAAAGAGTTTTTGAACATTGCAATGGAGATTTCACGTGTAAAAAGTTATAAGGCCTTTACTATTAGGTTATGTGTTGTATGTATTATATTATGTGTGCACACTTGTGTTTTGTGTTATATGTTTGAATGTTCGTATGTCCATATATGATATATGATGAGCGCTCATAAAAAAAATGGATCCAAATATTTTTTTATTCACATTATTTAAATGGTTTAATTTAAATTGGGTAAAGAGCTGTTGAGGTTTGTTTTAAAATTTGAAAAAAAGGAGGTTAACAGATCTGTTTCCTTTCTTTCACCTTTCCTTTTCATTATATTTAATAATTATCTTCAAAACAATGTAAATAGTTAAGAAAATTGTTTTCTTTCAGTGCCTTCTGGAATGTTACATAATTTTTCTTTAGCCATTATTGCCAGAATTCCTATCTTCATCCCAGTGCTGGTGAAATCAAAGATAAAACCAATCTACAGCTTCTGCAATAGCCATCACTGAAATGCTTGCAGAACTTGCCTAGACACATTGAGAACTCTCCTGTATGCATTGTAAACTACCTGTTTGTGCAGCGACTTGTGGTAGTGTTCGGGTATATTTGCTGATGATGTCATCGGTGGTACAATTTTTCCAAAAGGAGCTGTCAATTGGCTTGGTGTATCTTCCTCTCTTCTGTGTGTCATTATCGTCCAGCTAATGTTTGGGGGCCATTAGAGGTGAGGCAAAGAACCTCACCACCCCCCGGTGGTACAAAGACCTCTCCACAGGTGTTGCTGTAAACTGGACCGGTAGTCAGTGATGGGTAAGATCCAATTGCAATGGTACCAACTTATCGGGTAAGGACCATATGTACTATTGGACAACCTAAGGCAGGCACTGTCCCTAAGCCACATGTGTGTTGTTTAAACAGAGAGGGGGAGATGTTGAGAGCCACATCCGAAGGGGCCCCAGCAAAATTCCAGAAGCCAGCAAACTTCCAGCTGCTGGCTGATGATTGGCTCACAGCAACATCTAGCTGATTGGCTCCTCTGCGGTGATGCTCATTGGGCTGTTTCCCTGCCCTTTCAGACCACGGAGTTGCTCATTAGGGGACTTATTTGGCTTTGCCCACATGACGTAGCCAATCGGCCTCAAGAGCAGGAGGATTGTGGGAGGTGGAGAGAGGCTTGTGTGGGAGGAAGAGGCATTTGGGAAGCCAGTGGTGGCAGTTGGGGCTCTGAGGGTTTTTCCTGAGAGGCTGTTTTGTTTGGCGTGTGTGGTTTTAAAAATAAAGTTAGTTTCTTTTGACAAGTGGCTCCTGATTGTGCCCAGCAAGACTGCGGCATTATCCTAATATTTCTACAGTAACTGCCCCAGTTTAACAGCAATGCAAGTAGACTCTTATGGGACATGATTTGTATTTTGATGTTCATTTTTATTCAACACTGGTACATTACTATTTCTTCAGTTTATGCACATCAGAGGGTATATATTTCTTGCACAAGTTGGCAAATTTATAGGCATTTGTTTCACTTTCAATCACTTCCTGCTTCAGAACACATGCATTACTCCAGGTTTCTTAACTGGTCTATTCGTGAGACTTCTTTCCAAACATATTATTTCCGATTTTCTTTATAATTGTTTAAGCAAAACTCACACACCCTTCATGATAAACCATAACTATCATTTCACAATTAGATGTATAACTGTTTGGAATGAATGATTGTATATCAATATAAGATTTCTTATATATTTTCTGATATCAATTCAATCCATGATTTAAAGTGGAACCAGTTATATTATTTATTCACAGTATGGTCTATTCATGCAATATCTATATTCATAGACACAGGGTACACCTCTTTGTACCCCCAATACTAATTTATACGTTTTCAAAATATTGCTCCCAGTAATAGAGGAAGAAATACTCATGTCACCTAATCTAAATATGCATGTTATCACAGTAATATTCTGGACGCAAAATGCAAAATTCACATGTGTGATTGTACCAAAGCCTAAATGGACACTGAACATGGATTACTAAAAACATCCATGTCCAGCTTGCATAACGCTCTCAAATGTCAATCCTATCGGTGACTACATATTTGTTTCTTCCTAATATATTCAACCTCAAAACTGTTGAAAATGTCTAATACTATCACTCATCCTGTACTTTGCCTGTTTTCCTAATGTCTCTATTGATATCGGCTTTCCTACATATTTTCCCCAGTTCATCATTGTGACTGACCCTTCACATGTGCTGACATTGATATTCACTCTCTAACCAAAACCCAATTGCTAAAGAACTTTTGGTACAAATACTAAATTCACCCTTGTTCCAAAATCTACTGACTATCTTCCTGATCCTATTGATTATCCCTGTTTGAGTGGATGTTCTCCTCTACATTCAATCATCCAAGGTACAAGTCCTATGGCATTGTATATCGACTTATCTGAGACATGTGTGCAGAACGTAATTTAAAGCTATGTATCGCAATCAATTGCCCAATGCACTTCTGAGCTTCAAATCTCACCTAGATTTCTGTTTACATACTTATATTTCACCTCTGTATTCCTATAAATATTGCAGGTTCCCAATACCATTATTCATCCCACAGAATGATTCCTAAACCAAATCGATCCTGTTATTATCCCTAACCATACACTCTTGCCTCAATCTAACATTACAAAAGAGCAGGGACAGAGTTCATCTTACAATACAGGAATTTAGGGGATCTTACACCTGCTGAGAACCTCAAATTTCTATGCAGAAATGATCCCTGGAGAAGATGTAGGCAGCTATGAAGGACCTGAGAGAGCAAAAGCCATCTTCCATGGCAAACACCTTGTGATAACGAAGGGATGTGTATGAATCAGCCTCTCTTTTCTTAATGTAGAGAAGATGGACCAAACCAGACCTGCGTGGAGAGGTGTTCCCGGGTGGCCATTGTTGATATACCATTCAAACTTGTCAAAGTGTCACAGGAAGTAGGGGCAGCCTCCATCTCATGAGACCCATGAAAGCAACTGTTAGGACAAAGTGGTTGCCAAGGCAGTGATCTCATTCAGTTCCTGAAGGAGGTGACCTACCTAACTTCGTTGGTGATGTAACTCTCTGAAATTGGGATCCAAGAAGCCAGGCACCCAGAGCCAGTCCCAGTCCCAGTCCCAGTGGTCAAACTTGTTTGGATTTACCAAGGACAGAGTCAGTCTTTCTTGGTACCTAATGATATGAGGATGGCCAAATGCCAGTAGAGCTCAGAAAAGGGGCCTTTCCCTAGATAGCAGGTATTGGCTCAATGCTGCCTGCTGACAACTTCGTAGAGTGGGCCAAGAAGAACAGATCTGAGACAGGCCAGGCCATTTTGGGGCAACATAGTATGGCCCACCAGTCAGAGGACACTCCAGATAGTCACAGACCTACTTGGGGGAAGGAGGTGCTTTTGTGGATGTGGATGTGAGTTTGTGGTTTTGTCTCATGTTCTGAAAATAGGTAGGAATGGTGGTTTGTATGGTTTGGAGTTGACTGTTTCTAGGAAGTCGTTTGGCAAGGCGAGTGTTTCTATGTCTCTGTATCCACTGTGTTCGTGGTTGTAGTCTTTAGAAAAGAGAATGCATCAATGGAGGTTTCCTGTCTAGTTGGAAGCTTCCCAGCATTCCTCCTGCCCACTTTATAAATGGACTGTGGCTTGCCTTATGGATGGGCAACACCTACTATCTTCCTAAGGTCCTCTACACATCTTGATTTCTGGCCTCTCTCCAGAATAGGCTCATGGTTTTGTGGCCAAGATATGTACCACCTCCAAAATCTGTTACATGGCCATGTAATGGATAGCTGAAGGGAATGGGAACATCTCAGAAAACTCAGATATCAGTGTAACCAGTAAAGTCTCAGTTTAAAAACCTTGCTTTGGCCCATTTGCTTACCTATGGTTATGTTGCCCTGAATGTCAGGAAGGTATTTGCCTCAGGCCACCCCTTTCTGAAGCCTGAAGAAAACATTTTTCAAATGGAAATGAATGGGCATCACCTGTGGATCTTTGCTTAATTGCTTTGGAAAGAGATGTGTCTGAATCAGCCTCTTGGCCCTGTGTGAGGTTGGGGCTTTGATTCTCAGAAGGTGATAGATCTTAAGAAAGATCCCATGTGTGCTTGGGTGTTCTATTGCCTCCAACTCACATAAAGGATTTATACCCGACAATCAGTAGGATTAAATTGGAGAATCAGAACAGTATTAACGGCAGGCCTATTTGATCACTCCTGGTTCACAGGAAGGGTGTCTAGGTCACCCTGACTTTAGGCAAATTAGGGGCAAGGGAGTTTATTTTGGAAACTGTCTTGGGCTTCGCCCCTCATGGAAAATTCCATTCAGAGGTTACGATGAGTGTCTATATGGAAGATGATGAGGGCCATGTGGCAGTGTTTTGGTTTTAATTGTGGTCATTTGTGTGCTGGTTGGAAGAGATGACTGGGTACACCTGGACCTGAACTCTGGTGTGATTCCCCTTAGAGACTGAGTTCTGGAACTGACTTCAGGGAAGTATTGCCATTAATTTTGGTGGGATTTTAGGAGGCCACACATGAGAGTCGCCCTTGGAAACTGAGATCTAGTCTCAGGGTGTCTTTCCACAGTGCACTGGGAATCTCCACCAGGATATAAGACGATTTTATTCTGAAAGACTTGGCAACCAGAGTAAAGAGTCAAAACACATATTGAACTCACATTGAGTAGACATCAATGGGTCAGGCTTCATGTGACATTTTGGCCATTCGTTGGGAAGCGTTGCCTTTTAGAGTTCTCCAGAGCTTTCATCCTCACCATTTAATGGTTCCTGAATGAATTGAAAAACCAGTGCATCCAACTTGATACTTGAAAAATGGCTAGATAAATACCATGAAATTTTTGAAATTCCCATGACCAGGTGGCACTGGAGAACCTTTGGATGTCCTGTTGCTGATCATGAGTGTACCAGACAGTGCCTTTAATCACTGGGTTTCATGAAAATGGTGTAGAACAGAGATGCCAGTAAGTTGGAATTTGCTGAGTAGTGGGCCTAGAACAGTGGTGGGCAGGTGTGTGATTAAACATCTGTGTTGGTGTCATGTGGATTGGCCATTGGCTTCCAAATGGCTTTTGACTGACATGGTGCAGCCAGCAGACCCTTGCATGTAAAGGCATCTTGTTATATGGAGAGGTTTCAGGGCAATGTTCAGAATCAAGTTGCTAGGGACAAGGGGGAAGTCTATGTTGGATATAAGACTGGTTGGTGCATTCTCCTGGCAGACCCTGACCCACCACACATGACAGAACTCCCTCCAGCACTGTGTCCCAGTTGAACTACTTGTATTTCGTGAAGCAAACACCAAACTCCCATTGCAGCAGCTGGAAAGACCATGAAAAATGGAGGATGACCACATGGCTTCAGAGTCCACACAGGAAGACACTTAGCCCCCATTGGCCACAGTTTACATACAAAGAGAGAATTCTGCACTACTGCCTCATGTTCATTAAAGAATAAGAAAACATGTGCTCCAGGTTACATAGATGCAGACCCAGCTTTGATGGTCTCACTGCAAAGGAAGCTAAAGCTCCTGACTACAACATATATATCCAGTGCCCAAACTCAGAGGCAGTTTCTCATAAGTCTTCCGGTCAGCAGAGCACCATGTTTGTGAAGTGTTTACCCTGTCCCTTACTTTTGGAAACTCTTCTACCACCCACAAAGTTGTGAACTCCTGAGCATATTCCATTCCAGATAAGTATTTATAGATTTTCTAACTCTTCTCCTCTAATTGTGTCTAACTTGGGGCGAAGGTAATGTCAAGGCATTGTTCTTGATGAGAGTGGGATGATTATTTTAGCACATATTTGCATAAACATTGGATTGATTTTCCTAATTTTCATTCGAAATACTGAATCACTCCCACTAACCCATACCCTACTAGACTCTATATTCTGACTCCTAATCCTAATATAATGGAGAAAAATAACCCAAAATGAATAGACATACAAGCATTTCAGAGGAGGCATGGTGTATAATTGGACTTGCCTTTTGCATTATGTAGAATTGGAGTTATAAATCTAGTCAATTTTTTGTTGAAATAGTTCTCCATGTGTTTTTTTTAACTTTTGTTGTTTGTTGTTCAAAACATTATATAGTTCTTGATATATCATATTTCACACTTTGATTCAAGTGAGTTATGAACTCCCATTTTTATCCAGTATATAGTTTGCAAAATCATATCAGTTACGCATCCATTGATTTACATATTGCCATACTAGTGTCTGTTGTATTTTGCTGCCTTTCCTATCCTCTACTATCCCCCCTCCCCTCCCCTCCCCTCCCATCTTCTCTCTCTACCCCCTATACTGTAATTTATTTTTCCCCCTTGTATTTTTCCCTTTCCCCTCACTTCCTCTTGTCTGTAATTTTGTATAACCCTGAGGGTTTTCTTCCATTTCCATGTAATTTCCCTTCTCTCTCCCTTTCCCTCCTACCTCTCATCCCAGTTTAATGTTAATCTTCTTCTCATGCTCTTTATCCCTACTCTGTTCTTAGTTACTCTCCTTATATCAAAGAAGACATTTGGCATTTGATTTTTAGGGATTGGCTTCCTTCACTTAGCATAATCTGCTCTAATGCCATTCATTTCCCTGCAAATTCTATGATTTTGTCATTTTTTAATGCTGAGTTAAACTCCATTGTGGCCTCTGGCGTGCGCCCAGGTTTCCGTTCCTGTCTTCCTGTTTGTTAATTTCTGGCCTATTTATTGTTGTGACCAGGACCTTAGTCAATGCCTTAGTCTGTCTTTTGCATCTCTCATCTTCCCTTTGCTCCCTTTCTTTCTCTTTGTTTCTCTCATATAGTATACTTTCTCGGCTTCTCTGACTAAATCTCCCAAAGTCATATCTTGTGATCCCTCTAAGAGTTGTAACTTTCTTTTAATATCCAGGGCAGCTTGCCCAATGAAGGCCATCATGACAGATGCCTTTTGATCCTCTGCCTGAGGATCAATAGGGGCTCGAGCCTTTGACTGAGGGGGAAACCTGTCCTCAGGGAAGACTTAAAAAAGCGGAGCTTGCGATTGCCTCAGCAGACACCACCGAAAGACAGATCCAGGAGGAGAGTGGGGATGACACATGGTGAGTGACCCACCATGGGACAAGCAGTTTCGTCACATGATTTGTTTTTGTCAGGCCTCAAGGAGGCCCTCAAGACATAGGGGGCACATGTTAAGAAAAAGGACTTAAAATTATTCTTTTCATACATAGGAGAATTGTGTCCATGGTTTCCCCCTGAAGGGTCCATTGATGGTAGAAAATGGCTTAGAGTAGGAGACTGTTTAAACCATTTTTTTTGTTGTTGTTGAAGAAAAAGTCCTAGAACAAAGGTATATTAGACCTTCTGTAGACATTAATATTTTATTAGATTTTTAAACACCTAGAAAAATTTGTAAGTTTAAATTTAAAGACATTTATATTTATCTGTTTATCCAATTTAAATCGAACCATTTAAATCACGTGAATTAAAGATCTTTGGATCCACTTTGAAATAGTAAGCTTGCCTTAATTTGATTTTAATTGGAGTCAGTGGTCTTTTCTTGCATCCTGGTGTAATATTTTGTAGTTTCCCATCGAGATGACCCTGCCCCAATAGATCACAAGACCAGACTACTGGAAATTCTGAAGCTGGCCTTCCCTCCAGGGCTCCGGCATGAAGAGGCAATTTCCAAGGCCTTGGTGTGAGATTTTGGTCCAGGGAGCACTGCAGTGAACCACCGCCCTAAAACTATTAGCAAGCACATGGTGGAGGAGGCCTCCATAGGTAACTGGCGCCTATATAACATCTGATATCCGGTTAAGGGAGATCTCTTCTGATGACAGAGTGGTGTCCTGGGGAGACACACATATACTCCTGTCTGGTACAGTAACGAGAATCATTCTGTCCTCTGTTATGTTCTGTAGGGAATTCCTCTGAAAGCATAGAGAGGTGCCAATGGGCACGCAGGAGCTCCTATCCCAGAGCTTTAGCAAGACGTTGCATAGTTCCTCTGTTTTTCTGTTTCTGCGCTGGTTTTCTGTTTTTTTGTGTGTTTTGTTCTGTGTTTCATATGTTTTTTTTTTTTTTTGGTTTGTTTTAGTGTGTTTTGTTGTGTGATTTCTGTGGTAAAACTTAACTGAAAATGGGTAATAAAGCAAGTAAACTGACACCCATTTGGACTGTGTTTTATAGAACTGTGATGAACTTTAATACCCTTTGTTAAGCAGGATGAGAGAAACCCCTAGCTGGCTGCCTGGAGCACACCCACTGCAGAGGGCAATGCCTGCTGGGGACCTAAGAACTGAGTATCTCCCAGGTTAACACGTGAAACTCCTTAAAACCCCTTGTCCCTTCAGATCGATAGAATCACAACCATTGGGCAGAGACAACTGTTTTTCTCCTTTGTTAGCAAAGCAGTAAATCTCCCTTTTTCTTTTTCTCAAACCCTGTCCTCATTATTAAATTGGTATTAATTGGCTTCAAAATCAGGAACCAAACTTTAAGTTACAATTTTTGGTACCCCCCACACCCCGGAACTCTTTGAGAGCTGACTACTGAAATGTTAGGAGACGGAGCGTGCTTGGGGTGGAACCGAACAAGAGGAGCTAATCCTGTAAGTGAAAGGAGGGACTGAGGGACTTCCAGCAGCTGCCCAAGCCCTGTTGCTTCAGAGAATTACCTACTTCCTTCCCTGCACTGTAAGGATTTTGCCATCTCTGTTTTCTTAAAAAAGAGAAAAAGAAAAAGGGGACACTAAATACAGTAAAGTCACCATGGAGACCCTTGATTTTACATTTCAGGTTGTCCCTCTGTGAAAACATCTGGTTCCCTTGTGGGAAAATCTATGGTGCCACTGGTGTAGAAGATTTTTCTCTTATCTGCTCTGGTTTAAAGGCTTCTGTCTGTAAGCCATAGTCTGGAGCTCCTTTCAGTCTGTCTTGTGTCTTTGTTTCTGGCCCTTTAAGACATGTGCAATAATGTGTTGATATTATAAATCATTTCTTGGGAATGATCTTAGCTGAATGTGTATCTAAATGATGATGTTTTATTGTAACAATCTGGCATCTGAATGGGTTTTTGAAGCATTGCACAATCTTGCAGTTAAAAGTCGGGTTTAGGAAATTGTTTAGTTTATGATTTCAGATAATTCATGCCAGAGAACTTAAATACTTAGGATGGAAAACTAGAGAACTCTACTTCCAAGTTGGCAAGTAACTTCCCAATCATTCAGGCTTTTTTTTCACCAATTTTTAATTGGGTAGCCTGGGAAAATGTCACTGTGTCTACCAGTACATTAATTTGGACAAGGATAGTAAATCATAGTATGGTATCTGTTGACAAAACAAGATATAAAGATGTAAAATTTTGTAAACTGTGTCTTAAACTTGTATCATAAAATTTTGTGAATTTTGTCTTAAAATTGTATTATAATTTTCAACATCTGAACCTGAAAATTATGGTTGAAATGCCTTAGGCCTGAGGTGTCTGCTCAGAATAGCAGCTTTTTCCTGCTCCTTCCAGACCTCAGCCAGGACTTATGTTGAATGGCAAATGAAAGAGGCCTGCAAGCTCAGTAGGAGAGTGATCTGAGGCCTAAAAAAAATTAAATTGTATGTTATTTACTAATTAATGGCCAGTCAATTTTTCTAGGACTCTTATTTTTTCCTTAGATTCTTTATTTTTTTTTTTGAGCTCATGATTTTGATCCTAAAGACCTAGGATGATGTTTTTCTGACCAGTTCTATCTTTGACTAACTGTGTAGTTTTTGAAACATTGCAATGGATATTTCACCTGGAAAAGCTACAAGGCCTTTACTATTATTATGTGTGCACAATTTTGGTATGTGTTGTATGTCTATATATTCATTTGTCCGTATATCATATATATGATACACAAATTAACATTTATAAAGAGCACTCATTAAAACAAAAACGCTCATAAAAACAAATTTTAAAAAGTGGATCCAAAGATCTTTAATTCAAGTGATTTAAATAGTTGAATTTAAATTGGATAAAGAGATAAAAATAAATGTCTTTAAATTTAAGCTTACAAGTTTTTCTAGGTGTTCAAAAATCTAATAAAATATTAATGTCTACAAATGTTCTAATATGCCTTGGTTCTAAGACTTTTCCTTCAACAAAAAAATGGTTTACACTGTTCAATATATTTGTCTAATATATTGATAAATAAGTAAAGTAAATTTGATATGGGATTACTCATTCATGAGTACTTTTGTTAGATATCTGATTGATTTACTAAGGTCTGTATAAGTTTGTACTAATGTCTGTATAAGATTGTAATAATCAGTCATGTGTTAAAGAGACAAAAATTTCTTAAAACATAAGTTTACCCATAACATTGTGTTTATTAAGTTTTATTTTTTCTAGAGCAAGCAACCATAAAAATTAAACAACTGATTAAATAAGAACTGTTATTTTAGAGCACTGTACTGCCATTTATTTAAAAGCTAAACTTGGTTAATGTAGAAACTTCAATGTAATTGTGATGCTATTAATGTGCTCATATCTTTCAGGTATACGAATCTGTAAGGTAGAAACTTTAAAAGAGCATTATTTCAAGCTGGTGTTCTGAAGTTGTATGGTAAAAAAATATATTGGGCATTCATTTACTTCTTATCAATAAGATATGTAAAGTTGTATGTTACTTTTTACATTGGGGAACAATTTAAATGTATTTTTATGTTAATGAGAGTCTAATCTATATAAAGGTTAAAAACTTTCAGCCTTTCTTAAATTCATGTTTTAAATGTGATATCATATGGTGTTAACTAATGTTCATGTGACCTCAAATAATATATGTAATCTTTGTAAAATGATATTTAAAAAAACAAAGATCATCTTTAGAAGTAAAACACTTAAGTTTTATAAAGAGCCCTGCCTTACCTGAGATAAGGCTCTGTGTCCCATCTTACTATATGTGAGAATGACTACGAAAGCAGTAGGTCAGATATTATTTCATTTAAAGTTATGTTCAAAAGTTGTTTTTTTTTCTGTCAAGATTTCTAGGATCTCAAACAGGGGATATAATGTATAACTCAGCTTAAAACTTCAGGGTAGCTATTACACGAACTAAGTATTTTTACTCTTGTTAAAAAATTTTATTTTGTAATTTCCTTATAAGTGATCTAAAGATTCCTTGTTAGTGTTTTACAGAAGTGTTGCTTTAAGAACACAACATGGGTTAATTTAAGATAATAAGTCATCACCTACAAGACAGACAGAATAATACAGATCCCAGTTAATAAAAAAGATAAATAATTATAAAGTTATAGACATTAAAGCCCAGTACTCTTAATATAAGGCTGTTAAAATTTATTTGCTGGATGATTAAGATTAGGATTTATATTAAAGTTACATGAAAAGGGACAAGAAAACCAATATTTGGCTCTTGCCCTCTGAGTCAGTCTGAATCCAGGGAACAAGGGACTTCTCAAAGACCTTTGCAACTCTGGGCCTCATATCTTCCCAATTAGGGAGATGAATGAGACCCCTGGAGAACAGAAAGCCAATCAGTGCATTTGCTAAGAAGAGGAGAGTCATCAGAGAAGGGAGACATCCCTGATGCTTCCAAGGGTAGCCACATGGTCAAGCAAGACCTGGACCCACCTAGCGCAAATGGCACTAGCAGAACTGAGAAGCTGCTCTCAAGTTTCCCCAGGAATGACTCCCATAAAAGCTCAGCTGACTGTTAACAATAGATAGAAACAAAAGTCAGTTTGACTGTTTCATGATAAACACTTAGGAAAGACAGTTAAAACCAAAATACAGCCATTCCTGGGCATTTTAAATAATAATATTAATAATAATAATAATAATTTTTTATACACATTATGTTAGCCTCCCAAAATAAGTAAGACTGGAGGCTACAAAGAAGGATTCCCAGAAAGGAATGCCTGATAACTATAAAAAGAGACTATGAAGAGGAGCTGCCAGAGGCAGAAATTTTTAGTTTAAGGCCTACAGATATTCCTAACCTACAGGTAGGGTTGGTGTTTGCTAGTACGATTATCCAGCCCTGAGTAACAGAATTAAAGGTTTCTCTATTACACACAGAGGTCATACTAGTAAAATGATTTTGCAAGATCAGATGATATTAAATCATTAAACTGTATCTTATGGAGAGGGATAACTGTAACACTAAATGTTAAATATTAAGTTGACAGTCCTGATAACTGGGAATATTAAAGCCTGCTGAGGGAACTTCTATACAGTGACATGTTCCAGCTGCTGCAACATTTTTTCAGTACTCATGGTTCTTGTTTCTCACACAGAAGAACCCATCCCCAGATGAATTTACAACCTGTTCTTCCCCAACCAGACTTCAAAACGAACTGATTTCTAAAAGGCAACTCATGTTCCTCAACTGACTTCTAAAAAGCAACTCATGTCCCTTATACTGTGCCCACTCACGTCACTCTCTCTCAGCTCAGAAGAAGCCAAAATGAGTGACGCCTCTCGTCTTACAACTATGGAGCCAAAAATAAATAGAATATCAATATAAGTAATTAATTAAGTCAGGTAAAACCAGAAATCCAATTTTGGGTGAGTTCTAAAAATTTGGAGACTGTTACCTGAGGGATTAAAATTCCCTCATTGCTCTTTCCCTACCCTATCAAAAATTTGGAAGGGACACATTAAAAAAGGGGGAATGATTTGCATTTCTCTGACTGCTAGAGATGGTGAGCATTTTTTCATATACTTGTTGATTGATTGTATGTCCTCCTCTGAGAAATTTCTGTTCAGGTCCTTGGCCCATTTGTTGATTGGGTTATTCGTTATCTCATTGTCTAATTTTTTTAGTTCTTTGTATATTCTGAATATTAGCGCTCTGTCTGAAGTGTGAGGAGTAAAGATTTTTTCCCAGGACGTAGGCTCCCTATTTACCTCTCTTATTGTTTCTTTTGCTGAGAAAAAACTTTTTAGTTTGAGTAAGTCCCTTTTGTTGATTCGAGTTATTAACTGTTGTGCTATGGGTGTCCTATTGAGGAATTTGGAGCCCGACCCCACAGTATGTAGATCATAGCCAACTTTTTCTTCTATCAAATGCCATGTCTCTGATTTGATATCAAGTTCCTTGATCCACTTTGAGTTAACTTTTGTGCATGGCGAGAGTAAGGGATTCAGTTTCATTTTGTTGCAAATCTCACTCCAGTAAGATTGGCAGCCATTAGGAAGTCAAACAGCAACAAGTGCTGGCGAGGATGTGGGGAAAAGGGTACTCTTGTACATTGCTGGTGGGACTGAAAATTGGTGCGGCCAATTTGGAAAGCAGTATGGAGATTTCTTGGAAAGCTCGGAATGGAACCACCATTTGATCCAGCTATTCCCCTACTCGGTCTATTCCCTAAAGACCTAAAAAGAGCACACAATAGGGACACTGCTACATCCATGTTCATAGCAGCACAATTCACAATAGCAAGACTGTGGAACCAACCTAGATGCCCTTCAATAGACGAATGGATAAAAATAAATGTGGCATTTATACACAATGGAGTATTACTCTGCATTAAGAAATGACAAAATCATAGAATTTGGAGGGAAATGGATGGCATTAGAGCAGATTATGCTAAGTGAAGCTAGCCAATCCCTTAAAAACAAATGCCAAATGTCTTCTTTGATATAAGGAGAGTAACTAAGAACAGAGTAGGGACGAAGAGCATGAGAAGAAGATTAACATTAAACAGGGATGAGAGGTGAAAGGGAAAGGGAGAGAGAAGGGAAATTGCATGTAAATGGAAGGAGACCCTCAGGGGTATACAAAATTACATAAAAGAGGAAGTGAGGGGAAAGGAGAAAAATTTAAGGGGGAGAAATGAACTACAGTAGAGGGGGTAGAGAGAGAAGAGGGGAGGGGAGGGGGGAGGGGGGATAGTAGAGGATAGGAAAGGCAGCAGAATACAACAGACACCATAATGGCAATATGTAAATCAATGGTTCTGCAACTGATGTGATTTTGCAATCTGTATATGGGGTAAAAATGGGAGCTCATATCCCACTTGAATCAAAGTGTGAAATATGATATATCAAGAACTATGTAATGTTTTGAACAACCTACAATAAAAATTAATTTAAAAAATATTAAAAAGCAAAAAAAAAATGGGGGGGGGATGATAAACCCAACCTGATCATTTATTGAAATTGGGAGCCATCTTGCCACAAAGTCATGAAAAGATAATTTTGCTTTCCTATAAATTACTGCAAATTCTGAATCTGCTTGGAATGCCTGTCCGTGCCTTGAACTCACCCATGCCTGGCTCTCTGACCAGATAGCAGCCCTCTCTGAAAATTTAGTGACACCTCATAAATATTGGCCTTCTCTGGCCAGACAACGACTCTCGTGAGTCTCTAATGGTCCTCATAAATTCTGATGATGGGGCCAGCAAAAAAAAAAAATTGTAAACTAGCAATAGCGTGATGCTTCTCCGAGTTCTGTTATCTGTAACCCCCCTTTTGTGTAACTTACTGGACTATAAAGCTGGGCTGTAGGAAAGGTGGGGTTGCTGTCTTGTTTCTGCCATTTTGAGAGGGATAGGCAGCTCAGCCAGTGGAAAAATAATAAGCTTGCTTTAATTTGATTTTAATTGGAGTCAGTGGTCTTTTCTCCTGTCCTGGTCAAACAGGTAAACACTCCACAAACATGGAGCTCTGCCGGCCTAAAACTTATTGAGAAACTCTCCCTGACCTTGGGCACTTGAAATATATGTTGTTGTCAGGAGCTTTAGCTTCTTTGTAGTGAGACCATCAGAGCTGGGTCTGCATCTATGTGACCTGGAGGACATGGTTTCTTATTTTCCAATGAACATGAGGCAGGAGTGCAGAATTCTCTCTTTGTAGGGAAACTGTTGTCACTGAAGGCTAAGTGTCTCCCCATGTGGTATGTGAAGTCATTTGCGCATCTTCCACATTTCATGGTGTTTCTTGCTGCTGCACTGGGGGTTTAGTATTTGCTTCATGAAATACAAGGAGATCAACAGGGACTCAGTGCTGGAGGGATTTCTCACACGTGTGGTGGGTCAGGGTCTCCAGGAGAATCCACCAATGAGGCTTATATCCCACATAGCTTGCCCCCTCAACCATTGCAACCTGATTCTGAACATGGCCCTGAAACCTCTAAATATAACAAGATGCCTTTATATGAAGAGATCAGACATATAGGGATTACTGGCTGCACCATGTCTGCCACAAGACATTTGGAAGTCAATGGCAGATCCAAATGGCCCCACCAGAGATATTTTGTGACACAACTGCACACCACAGCTCTGGGTCACTACTCAGCAGGCGCCAACATACAGGATTCTTTCTTCTACACCATTTTCATGAAACCCAGTCAATCAAGGCACTCTCTGGTACACTCATGATCAGCAACTGGACATCCAAATGTTCTTCAGTGCCACTTGGTCATAAGAATTTCAAAAATTTCATGGTATTTATCTAGCCATTTTTCAAGGATGAAGTTGGATGCACTGTGTGTTTCAATTCTTTCAGGAACCATTAAATGGTGAGGAATTTCATTTCAATGAAAGCTCTGGAGGACTCTCACAGGCAAGGCTTCCCATGGAGTGGCCAAAAGGTCACATGAAGCCAGGCCCATTGAGGTCTACAATGCTAGGTCCATGTGTGTTTTGAATCTCAACTATGGTTGCCAAGTCTTTCAGAATAAAATCATGTGATATCGTAGCTGAGATTCCCAGTGTTCTGTGGAGAGCCACCTGGGCCTATATCTCAGTTTCCAATGGGGACTCTCATGCGTGGCCTCCTGAAATCCCAACACAATTCATGGCAATTCTTCTCTGAGGTCAGGTCCAGAACGCAGTCTCTAAGGGGAATCACACCAAAGTTCAAGCCATGGTGGACACAGTTATGTCTTCCAACTGCCACACAAATGACCACAATTAAAACCAAAACACTTTCACATAGCCCTCGTCTTCTTCCATGTAGACACTCATCAAATCCTCTGGCTGGACGTTTCCAAAAGGGGTGAAGTCCAAGACCCTGTCCAAAATATGCTCCCTCGCCCCTATGTTGCCTAAGGTCAGTGTGGCCTAAACACCTTTCCTGTGAACCAGGAGTGATCAAATAGGCCTGACCTTATTACTGCTCCACTTCTCCAATTTGAGGCCTACTGACTGCCAGGTATAAATTCTTTATATGAATGGGAGTCATGAAAAAACCCAAGCATCTATGGTCTAGCCTTTGCAGGCCAGGATGGAGGTCAGGAACCTTACAGAAGATGGCGAGAGACTTCATACACAATGACTGCTATTTTGACCATTTTGTATTTGTAGCACACATGGAATCTTACCTTAGATCCATCAGGTGTTAAGAATCTAAGCAGCAGCCTCACACAGGTTCACAAGGCTGATTCAGACACATCCCTTTTGGAAGCAATTAAGCAAAGAGCCACAGGTGATGCCCATTCATTTCCATTTGAAAACTGTTTTCTTAAGGCTTCACAAAGGGGTGGCCTGAGGCAAAGACCTTCCTGACATTCAGGGCAATGAAGCAATAGGTAAGCAAATGGCCCAAAGCAAGGATTCTCCACTGAGACTTTACTGGTCACATTGATATCTGAGTTTTCTGAGATCCTCCCATTCCCTTCAGTTATCATGTACATGGCCATGTCACAGTGCTTGGAGGTGGTACATATCTTGGACACAAAACCATGAGCCAATTCTTGAGAGTGGCCAGAATTCAGGAAGAAAACAGAAACGTAGTAAGATAGTAGGTGTTGCCCATCCATAAGGCAAGTCACAGTCCATGCGTTAATTGGGCAGGATGAATGCTGGGAAGCTTTCTACAAGACAGGAAACATCCATTGATGCATTTTCTTTTCTAATGTCTACAACCACGGACACAGTGGGAGAAACAGACATAGAAACACTCGCCTTGTCAAACAATTTACTAGAAAAAGTCCATTCCAATCCAAACAAACCACCTTTCCTACCTATTCTCAGAACATGAGACAAAACCACACACTCACACCCACACCCACAAAGGCACCTCCTTCCCCCAAGTAGGTTTGTAACTATCCAGAGTGTCCTTTGACTGGTGGGTCATACTATGTTCCCCTGATATGGCCTATCCATTCTCAGATCTGGTCTCCTTGGCCAACTCTGTGACGTTGTCAGGAGCATGTGGAGAGCCACTACCTACTTTCTCAGGAAAGGTCCCTGGCATGTGGCCATCCTCACATCAGTAGGTACCAAGAAAGACTGATTCTGTCCTTAGTAACACCAAACAAGTGAGCCCACTGGGACTGGGACTTGGATTGGCTCTCAGTGCCTGGCTTCCTGGATCCCAAGTTTAAAGTGTTCCATCACCAAGGAAGTGAGGTAGGTTACTTCCTTCAGGAATTTAATGAGGTCACTGCCTTGGCAAACACATTGTCCTAAAAGTTGCTTCCAATGGTTCCATGAGATGGAGGCTGCCCCTACTTCCTGTGACATTTTCACAAGTTAGAATGATATATAAATCAAAGGCACCAAGAAACAGCGCTCCACAAAGGCCTGGTTTGGTCCGTCTCCTGTACATTAAGAGAGAGGCTGATTCAGCCACATCCCTTCATCCTGACCAGGTTTTTTGGCAATGGAAGATGACTTTTGCTCTCTCAGGTCCTTCATAGCTGCCTACATCTTCTTCAGGGATCATTTCTGCATGGACCTTTGAGGTTCTCAGCAAGTGGAAGATCCCCTACATCCCTATATTTTAAGGCCAACTCTGTCCCTGCTCTTCTCTAAAGTTAGATTGAGAGATCACTGTGTGGTTACGGTTAATAACAGTTTCGATTTGGGTTAGGAATCATTCTGCAGGATGAATAATGGTATTGGGAATCTGTGATATTTATAAGAATATAGACGTGAGTTAAAATTATGGAAACAGAAATCTAGGTAAGATTTGCATCCCAGAAGGGCATTGAGACCTTCATTGGGATACTTAGCAATGTTATACTTTCTGCACAAATGTCTCAGATAAATCCATACACAATGGCATAGGACGTGGTACCTTGGATGATTGAATGTCGAAGAGAACCTCCAGTCAAAAAGGGATAGTCGGTGGAATTAGGAAGATAGTCAGTAGGTTTAGAAAGAAGGGTGAGAATAAGATTTGGAAAAAAGTTCTTTACCAATAGGGTTTCGGTTAGAGAGTGAATATTAATGTCAGCCCATGTTAAGTGTCAGTCACAATAATGAATTTGGGAAAATATGTAGGAAAGGAGGTATCAATAGAGACCTTAGGAAATCAGGCAAATTATTAAGTGAGTCATAGGATTAGGCATTTTCAACAGGGTTGAGGTTGAATATATAACCTTAGGAAGAAAGAAATATGTAGTCACCAATAGAATTGACATTTGAGAGCATTAGGCAACCTGGACATGAATGTTTTTAGTAATTCATGCTCACTTTCCATTTAGGCTTTGTTGAAAATAAAATAGGTACTTGTCTCTTCCTGTTTTTCTGTATGCTTAAGAAAACACTCTTGAAATCTTGAAAACTTTTTGCTAATCTTGTTCCCAGAATGTGCTGTCCCCAACTGCCAAACTGCAGAATGTACACCCTCACCCGTTTACATGCAAACCGCCCACTTGCCCTGACCCATCAATAAACTTCCCTCCCTGCCCTCTTCAAGAAAAGTATATAAGCTCTGCTTAAGCTGTTCTCAGTGCTCTCTGCTCTATTCAAGTGAGGTCTGAGCCCCAGAATTTTGGGTGCTTTGCTGTTGCATGAGACAGTGTCTTGGTGGTCTCTTCCTCCAATGGTCGCCTGACCATTACATCTGAGGGCCCCAGCGAGTTCCAGCAGCGTTGGACGAAAGACCCCCAATAGGCTCATCTCAGGTTAAGTAAGGCGCCACTTTCTTGTTTCAGGTTTCAGGTTAGGGATGGGCAAAATGGCTATTGGTGATGAGCATGAGCTTTCTCTGACGGTGGCTGACAGAAGTGTCACAGAGCCACAGGCCACATCTCTGGGGGACGCCCCAGAGAACTCGGGAAACCGAGTAACAATAGTCTCCTAAACTCAGTGATATTTTGTTTTGGATTCGGTATTGTCAGCCCATCAGGTTTTCCTGGCTACTCAGTCCTGTTCTCAGTATTGGACGTCCATTGCCTGTCTTTATTGTCTTGTCTTGTCTGTGTCGTGTGTCATTGCTTTCACTATTTGTGTATCTTTCATATGGGACAGAACACTTCAATGCCTCTGTCCCTGAACCTTGATCACTGGACCAAAGTCTGCTTAAAGGCTCAGAATCTTCTTTTTTTCAGTAAAACGTCAGATCTGGAAGACTCTATGTGTCTCAGAATGACCCACCTTTGGAGTCGGATGGCCCCCAGAAGGATCTTTCTACTTCACACTAATTCAAAAACTCAGAGATATTGTCTTTCAGCCGGGGCCACATAGCCATCCAGATCAACAGCAATATATCTTTAGATTGCAGGACCTCTGCAAATCTCCTCTTCCATGGTTGAAGCCTTTCCTTGTCCCTGTCCCCGCTCCTACTGGTTCTCCCACTTTTCTATCTCTCAAACCCTCTGCTCCCCCTCCTCCACCCTCTGTTGTCCCTGAGTCTCAAGACTCTACTGGACTCTCTTCCCCCTCCTTATGCCCTGCCCTTGTCCTCCAACCCCAAACACCCTCTAAGTGATTCCCCTGCTGCTGACTCAGACTCTCCACCATTGGAGGAATATAGGCCAGCCCAGCGCCCTCCAGGTGACTACCCCACGGCACACACAGCCCCTCCTTCCTTGGAGGTAGCTGGCCCGGCCAAAAGAACACAAAGTACTCGCTGGGGGGGTTAAAATTTGAAGTGGATACAGGGTAAGTATACTCAGCCCTTAAGGCCCCATTGGGCCATCTATCAAACAAAAAGGACTCTAGTTCAAGGGGCTAATGGGAGTAAATATGGGACTTAGACAACTAAGAGGACCATGGACCTGGGGAAAGAAAAAATCCATCACTCGTTCCTAGTAATCCCAGAATGCCCGACCCCATTGATGGGCACACATCTGCTCAAAAAGCTCCAGGCCAGAATAACTTTTAACCCTGAAGGCCCCCAAGTGAAATTTCTAAATTTTTCAGTAAAAACTCCTATAGTCACGGCTTTTACTATGTCAGTAGAAGATGAACATCAACTTGTCAAACCCCCCAAGACTGATCAAACAGGCAAGCTACCCCGGAAATGGATAACAGATTACGCAGATGCCTAGGAAAAAACTGCTGGGTTACACGTAGCCGTGAAACATCCTCCAATAACAGTGGAGTTAAAAACTTCAGCCCCCCCATCAATGTCAAAAAATATCCTCTGAGCAAAAAAGCTAAAGATGGGATAAGGCCCCATATTCAGAAATATCTGGCCTTAAGGGTCCTAAGGCCCTGTCATTTGAACTGGAACACTGCCCTGTTACCAGTATAAAAATCCAGGAACCGGGGACTATCGCACCGTTCAAGACCAAAGAGAGATCTACAACAGAGTGCAGGACATTCACCCCACAGTACATAATCTGTACAATCTGCTTAGCACTCTGAACCATGAGCGGAAATGGTATACTGTTCTGGACTTAAAAGATGCTTTCTTTTGCTTGCCTCTGCATAAAGATAGTCAGTTGCTATTTGATTTCGAGTGGGTAGACCCAGAAACCGGGACGTCTGGTCAACTAACATGGACTAGACTCCCACAGGGGTTCAAAAACTCCCCCACTCTCTTTGATGAAGCCCTCCACAGAGACCCCAACAACTTCAGAACTATGCACCCTGACGTCACCCTGCTTCAATATGTCGATGACCTGCAACTGGCAGCCAACACCAAGAAAAACTGTGAGTCTGGAACCCAATTATTATTATACGAGCTTGCTCAACTCTGGTACAGTGCTTCTGCCAAAAAAGCCCAAATTTGCCAGCAAGAAGTAATCTTCCTGGACTATTCCCTTAGGGGCAGTAAGCGATGGCTCACTGAGACCAGAAAACAATCCATTGAGCAGATACCACCCCCATCTAACAGCAGACAACTCAGAGAGTTTCTTGGGACTGCTGGCTTATGCAGCTTATGGATACCTGGGTTTGCGTCCTTATCTGCTCCTTTATACCCGCTGTTAAAGAGAGATGCCCAATTCTAATGGACCCCTGAGCACCAGCAAGCTTTTGATAACATCTAAGGACACTGACACTGAAACCCTCAACTTCACTGAGCCCAGCTTGCATTTTCAGAAAGCCCTAAACTAAGTTAAAAATGTACATCAACTCACTCACCTTGGTTCAAAGAAACTGCAGGCATTCCTGAAGGATCAAGAACAGAGTTTTCCACTAACCGACTCAGAGCGAAAGAAATAACTGAACGGGTAACAAAAGCCTGCCGGGTCTGTCAATTGGTTAATGCTTACCCTTCCAACTTTCCTGCAGGAAAGCACCTACAAGAAACCAGACCAGGACAATTCTTGGAAGTGGACATTACTGAAATTAAGCCAGGAAGTTATGGACTTAAATATCTCCTAGTCTTTGTAGATACATTTTCAGGATGAATTAATTGAAGCCTTCCCCCCCCCCCCCACACACACACAAAAAACAACAACAACAAAATAAATGGCACAAATTGTGGTCAAGAAGATCCTGAAAGATATTTTTCTAAGATACGGACTGGCTAAGGCAATAGGGTCTGATAATGGACTGGCGTTAATTGCCCTGATAAGTCAGGGATTAGTCAGGACCCTGGGGATTAATTGGAAATTACATTGTGCTTATAGACCCCAGAGCTCAGTACAGGTAAAAAAAAAAATAATAGAACCATTAAAGAGAATTAACAAAATCAAGCTTAGAGATCGGCATAAAAGATCGATCTATTCTCCTGCTTTATGCACTGTTTCATGCAAGAAATACTCATACTCCTCTGTTTCCTTGTGTAACCTCACCCCCTATGAAATTCTCTATGGTCCCTCCTCCAGTAAGGGACCTAACCCAAACTCTAAGACCTAACGATCCCTTCCACACCCCCTTGCTTGACAGACTTAAAGCTCTTGAAAGAAATCAGCAATATCTGTGGAAACATCTGGCCACTGCCGACCAACCTGGGGACGAGGGGACTCCATATCGATACCAAGTAGGAGACTTCGTCTACATTAGACGACATCAGGTGTCATCCCTGGAACCCCACTGGAAAGGACCATATAAGGTGCTACATATAACACCTACAGTGGTAAATGTAGACGGAATCACTTCATGGATCCATGTCTCTCATCTCTGGCCTGCGCCCTGTCCAAAATCTGACTGGAAACTGGAAAAGACTGGTAACACTTTCAAAGTGCGTATTCGCCATGTGGATAAGGCTACAGACTCTCCCCTTGGCCAAGAGTAGTCCTAACCCTCATCAGCCTGTTCAGCAGTAATGGCTGATCACAAATCCTACTGTACAAGAAGTATGGTCTATCTTGCATACAGCCCCTTTAGGGACATGGTGGCCATCTCTCCACCCAGACATTTGTCAGCTGGCTATAGGTCTTTCCTATTGGGATATCCCTGATGAAGGGGATCCAACTAAAATTCCAATAAATCCTTTCTGTATCATAGGTAATAGAAACAAACATTATGGATGTAGGGACACGAGAGCCAGATGCAGGTTGGCTAGCCTAGATTACTATGTTTGCCCAGCGGACTATCAAAGCCACAAACAGACATGGCTGTGTGGGGGAAATGCCGACTTCTTCTGTAAGTCATGGGAATGTGAGCATACAGGGGTGCCTGGTGGAACCCAAACTCCTCATCAAATTCAATACACAGCATTGGCCATATTACCAATTACACAACCAATACCGATGGCCCCCAGAGGGGTCTCTAGATCCTAAAATTCTCCGTGACCTTTTTAACTTCGGCAAGTGCACAAAGGGTGGAAGGAAATTCCCCTAAGTGGAGGCATTTTCCCTCCTTCGCTCACATCCTGAGCTATGCTTATCCAATAGATCCTCACCCTCAGCTTTCTGCTCCAGACTCTCTGCTGCCACTCCCACCTCAGCAACCTGATTTCTTCCCTCCAATTACTAGATCAAAAACCCAAACCGCCGGTTCTCAGATTATTGCCCCCTTGCTGAGGTAGCAGGTACTGAGGTACCCATCCACCCACTCACTACTCTCTTCTCCTGTCAGTGCCCGCACCAGGTCCCACCAGGTCCTCTTACCAGCTAACCCAAAGCTCAAACCAGCTAAGGAGAGCCCTCAGACCCCTATCCAAGATGTAATGAAAATGGCCTTTAAAGTTGCTCTGTCATCACTGAAAACAGGTTACTAAGAATTTAAAGTCCCTCACAGGCTTTTTGGGATACAAACTCCCATCTTCCCCTCTGCTCTATCTGTTCTACTGCTCAAGTTTTGTTGCCTGGAAAATTCCAAACCCCTTTCCCATTATTCTTTTACATGTCTCCTTCCTCATGCTCAGACCCAAGGTGCTGCTCTCAGACCCGCCTTCCCTGTCTTCCCCGTCTATACCAGGCCCACAGAAAAGTCTTAAATGACCTTCTCCAGCAGTCTTCACCATGGCTGACTTTAGGACTTTCAGCCAAAGAGTCCCTATAAAAGAGTTCAATGTAGATAAACTTCCCCTTTTCGTGTTTCCCTGTTCTATTTGGCCACTGGCTGGAAAAATCAGCACTCCTAAGCTAGACTCCCCCTTACTAGTTTTTCACAAAACATGTGAACAAGGCCTCTGGCCTTGAGCTGGGGCTTCACAGACATGGTTACATTTCTAAGATAAATAAGTTACCAAATGAGCTCCATTGTTACAGCTGGCAGTGAGAAAAAAAAAAGAGAAGAAAAAAGCTCTCCCACTCCAGGTGTCCTTAAAATGTTAACTTGCCCAGAACAGATGAAAAAAACAATAGAAACGAAAACTTCTTTTTGTGAACTTATGCAGACTGTGAACTTCTGAGCCCCTTCCCTTACATGTTGGGTACAAAATTCGGAAACTACCTAAATTTGGAGATCAGGTGACTAATTGATTACAACAGAAGCAATGCCCTCTAAATCCGTTGCAACCAAATAGGTATGTTTCGCTGTCTTCGGTGCTATCTTAGGTGCCTTGAATTGTCCGTCCTTACAACAGTATAATTCTATATACTTAAACATTGTTTATGTTTTCATAAAATGGTCAACAGATGTGATTAATTATGTAATGTTCAGATGTTTCCCAGAGTGCTCTATCATGAGGCAGGTTAATTTAAATATCAAATACGGGGGCATACAACCCGGTTCCTCTGGGAACCTGTATCCCTCACTTTAGCCATCCTATTAGGAAAAGGAGCTGCTGCAGGTGTGGGCACAGGAATCACTGTCCTAGTCCATGTGACACAACAAATGACCCGATGAGAAGCAGCAATAGACCAAAATTTAAAGATATTAAAAACCTCCATCACAGTTTTATAGGAATCTTTAACCTCTCTCTCTGAAATTGTTTTACAGAACATGCGAGGGTTGGACCTCCTCTTCGTGAGAGAAGGGGGCTTTTGTGCTGCATTGAGGGAAAAAGTTGATTTTATGCCGACCATACTGGAGTTGTAAAAAAATCTATGAGTAAATTAAGAAGACGACTAGAAGAGCATCAACAAGAGAGAGATGCACAAAAAGGGTGGTTTGAGTCTTTGTTCACACAGTCCCCCTGGTTAACTACGCTTTTATCAGCCCTGGCCAGTCCATTAATAATCCTCATTTCATTGCTAATTGTAGGACCCTGTTTGCTCAACCATCTAGTTTCCTTTCTACAAGCTTAAATTGGATAAGTTAAACTTATGGTAATCAGACAACAATATACCTCACTAGAAGACATAAAATGTGAGACCCCGCAATGCTCATTTTTATGATTAAAATTAACCAGAATAAGAAGTGGGGAATGAAAGGTTAATAAAATATGTACTTTTAACTTCTTGTTTTTCTGTATGCTTAACAAAATACTGATGAAATCTTGAAAACTGTTTGCTAATCTTGTTCCCAGAATGTGCTGTCCCCAATTGCCAAACTGTTGAATGTACTCCCTCTCCCATTGGCATGCAAACCACTCACTCGACCTGACCCATCAATAAATTTCCCTCCCTGCTCTCACCACGTAAATTGCATAAGCTCTGCTTAAGCTGTTCTTAGGGCTCTCTTCTCTATTCAAGTGAGCTCTGAGCCCCAGCATGCTGGACCCCCAATAAACCCTTTGCTGTTGCATGAGACAGTCTCTTCGTGGTCTCTTTTCCGACGCTCGCCCGACTTTACATTGGTACAATCATAAGTGTGAACATTCCTATGTGTGTCCAGAATATTACTATAATAAATAATATATGTAGATCAGGTAATAGGAGTTTTTCTTCCACCATTTATGGGAGCAATATTTTGAAGATATATGAATTAGTATTTTGGGTAGAAATAGGTGTACCATTTGTCTATGAATATAAAGATAATGCATGAATAGACAATACTGTGAATTAATAATATTACTGGTTCCAACTTTAAATAATGGATTGAATTGATATCTGAAAATATACAGAAAACCTTATATTGATATACTACATATAATCCTACCCATTATACATCTGAATGAAATATTAGGGTTATGGATTTTCATGAAGAGTGTTTGAGTTTTGCTTCAAAAGTGATTATGGAAATTGAAAATAATGTGTTTGGAAAGAAGTCTCATGAAAAGACCAGTCCAGAAACCTGGAGGTATGCATGTGTTCTGAAGCAGAAAGTGATTTAAAGTGAAACAAACGCCTATATATTTGCTAACTTGTGGATGATAAATATATACGATGATGTGCAGAAATTGAAGAAATAGTAATGTACCAGTGTTGAATAAAAATGAACGTTAAAATACACATCATGTCCCATAGAAATCTACTTGAATTGATGTTAAACTGAGTCCGTTAATGTAGAAATATTAGAATTTGTATGCACCATTCACTGAAGTTAGTTTTCAGTACTAGGAAACAAATATGTATTTCAGGTAGATGAGTATTTCTGAGAATAATCTTGTGAAAAGTTGATTATAAATCCACATACATGAACATGAATGAATTCAGGGAGTGTATAATAAGACTCATACATTTCATATTTTGAAAAATCTGGAGAGTATATATATATATATATATATATATATATATATATATATATACACACACACACACACACACACTCACACAAACTGAGACTATAAAAATAGCAATATATATGCCAATTGAAATTCACCATGAAATATACATCATCCACAGATTCAAAAATATTCATGTTACTTAAGATAGATTTATGTATAATGTTGTTTAACTAGGAAGTTTACCCATACATTGAATTTTCAGTTCCAACATTATTTAGGAGGAGTAATCTCTTCTCACATTTTGTATCTGCCAAGTCAGCCACCTCACAAGAATGTACGTGTGATACCAGGTAGGATTCTATATGTGCATATAAAAATACATGTGCTGAGTAGGCTACAGAGAGAGGGAGACAGGAATTCACATATTTGTTAACTTTAAAAACACATGGATAACTATTTCAACAGAAAACTGACTAGATTTATAACACATACCCTTTTTTATGCAAAAGGCAAGTCCAACTATACACCATGCCTCCTCTGAACTGCTTGGATTTCTATTCTGTTTGGGTTATTTTTCTCCATCATATTAGGAGTAGTAGTCAGAGTCTAGTAGGTTATGAGTTAGTGTCAGGGATCAGTATTTCAAATGGAAAATAGAATAATGAATCAAATGTGTATGCAAATATATGCTACACAAAAATCTTCCCACTCTCATCCAGAACAAATCCTTGACATTACCTTCGCCTGAAGTAAGTCACAATTAGAATAGAAGAGTTAGAAAATCTGTGAATACATATCTTGAGTGGAAAATGCTCAGAGTTCAGAACCTTGGAGGTGGTAGAGGAGTTTCCAAAAGTAAGGGACATGGTAAACACTCCTCTAACATGGAGGTCTGCTGGCGTAAAGACATCTTGAGAAACTGCCTCTGAGGTTGGGCACTTGAAACATACGTTATTTTCAGGAGCTTTAGCTTCCTTTGTAGTGAGACAATAAAATCTGGGTCTGCATCTATGTGACCTGGAGGATATGGTTTCTTATTTTCCAGTGAACATGAGGCAGCAGTGCTGAATTCACTCTTTGTAGGTAAACAGTGGCCACTGGGGTCTAATTGTCTCCCCATGTGGACTGTGGAGCCATTTGGTCATCCTCCACTTTTCGTGGTGTTTCCTGCTGTTGCACTGGGAGTTTGGTATTTGCTTCACAAAATACAAGAAGTTCAACAGGGACACAGTGCTGGAGGGAGTTCTGTCACGTGTTGTGGGTCAGGGTCTGCAGGAGAATGCAACAACCAGGCTTCTTTCCCACATACTTTGCCCCCTTGTCCATAGCAACATGATTCTGAACATGGCCCTGAATCCTCTCCATATAAAAACATGCTTTTACATATTCGGGTCTCCTGGCTGCACCATGTTAGTCACAAAAAATTTGGAAGCCAATGAGAAATCCACATGGCCATAACACAGATGTATTATCACACAACTGCAGACCACTTCTCTAGGCCCAATACTCTGCAGGCTCTAACTTGCTTGCCCCCATGTCCATAGCAACTTGATTCTGAACATGGCCCTGAAATCTTTCAATATAAAAACATGCTTTTACATATACAGGTCTCCTGGCTGCACCATGGCAGTCACAATGAATTTGGAAGCCAATGGCAGAACCACATGGTCACAACACAGATGTATTATCACAAAACTGCACACCATTTCTCTAGGCCAACAACTCTGCAGGCTATAACTCAATGGCATCTCTGTTCTACACCATTTTCATGAAACCCAGTGAATTAAGGCAGGGTCTGGTACACTCAAGATCAGCAACAGGACATCCAAAGGTTCTCCAGTGCCACCTGGTCATGGGAATTTTAAAAATTTCATGGTATTTATCTGGCCATTTTTCAAGGATGAAGTTGGAGGCACTGTGGGTTTCAATTCATTCAGGAATCATTAAATGTTGAGGAAGTTCATTTCAAAGAAAGCTCTGGAGAACTCTCACACGCAAGGCTTCCAAAAGAGTGGCCAAAAGGTCACATGAGGCCAGGCGCAGTGAGGTCTCCAATGTGAGGTCCATGTGTGTTTTGACTCAAAACTATCCCTGCCAAGTCTTTCAGAATAAAATCATGTGATATACTGGCTGAGATTCCCAGTACTCTTTGGAAAACCACCCTGGGCCTAGATCTCAGTTTCCAAGGGTGACTTTCATGCGTGGCCTCCTAATATCCCAACACTTTTCATGGCAATACTTCTCTGAGGTCAATTCCAGAACGCAGTCTCTAAGGGGAATCAAACCAGAGTTCAAGCCCAGGTTGACCCAGTCATCTCTTCACACCGCCAATCAAATGAACACAATTAAAAACAAAACACTATCACATGGCCCCATCTTCTTCCTTATAGACACTCATCATAACCACTGGTTGGAGCTTTCCATGAGGGGCACATTCCAAAAGAGTGTCCAAAATAAGCTCCCTTGCCCCTCATTTGGCTCAAGTCAGGGTGGGAAGGACACCCTTCCTGTGAACCAGGAGTGATCAAATAGGCCTGTCATTAATACTGCTCCGCTTTTCCAATTTGAGGCCTTCTGACTGTGGGGTTTAGATTCTTTATGTGAACTGGAGTCATGAGAAAAGACAAGCACCTCTGCAGAGATTTGAAGAACTCATTTGACCAAAAGGATCGCTATTCTCACTTGATTGATTTCAGGAACCTACAGAGAAAGGCAATAGAATTCATTCACAATGACTGAAATTTTTTGCGAATTTGGTTTTGGTTTCACACATGGGATCTTTCTTTCGATCCATCAGGTGCTGAGAATCTAAGCCACAGCCTCACACAGGGTAGAGAGCCTGATTCAGACACATCCCTTTCCGAAGCAATTTAGCAAGAGCCACAGGTGATGCCCATTCATTTCCATTTGAAAACTGTTTTCTTCAGGCTTCACAAAGGGGTAGCCTGAGCCCAACATCTTCCTGACATTCAGGGCAACAGAACAATAGGTAAGCAAAAGGCCCAAAGCATGGTATCTCCACTGAGATTTTTCTGGTCACACTCATATCTGAGTTTTCTGAGATACTGGCCATTCCCTTCAGGTATCCAGTACATGGACATGTCAAAGACCTTGGAGTTGGTACATATCTTGGACACAAAACAATGAGACTATTCTGGAGAGTTGCCAGAATTCAGGAAGAAAACAGGGACTTAGGAAGGTAGTAGGTTTTGCCAATCCATAAGGCAAGCTGCAGTCCATTCATAAATTGGGCAGGATGAATGCTGGGAATCTTTTTACTACACAGGACACATCCATTGTTGCATTGTCTTTTCTCATGTCTACAACCACGGACACAGTGGGATACACAGACATAGAAACACTCACCTTGTCAAATGACTTACTAGAAATAGTTCACTGAAAACCAAACAAACCGCCTTTCCTACCTATTCTCAGAACAAGAGACAAAACCACACACCCACACTCACAATGGCACCTCCTTCCCCTAAGTAGGTCTGTGACTATCCGGAGTGTTCTCTGACTGGTGGGCAATACTATGTTCCCCCGAAATGGCCTGTATTCTCTCAGATCTGGTTTCCTTGGCCAACTATGTGAAGTTGTCAGGAAAAAGTGGTGAGCCACTACCTGCTTTCTCAGGAAAGGTCCCTCTTCAGAGCTCTCCTGGCATTTGGCCATCCTCACATCAGTAGGTACCAAGAAAGACTGACTCTGTCCTTGGTAAATCCAAACAAGTGAGCCCACTGGGACTGGGACTGGAACTGCATCTGGGTGCCTGGCTTCTTGGATACCAAGTTCAGAGAGTTCCATCACCAAGGAAATGAGGTATGACACTTTCTTTGGAACTGAATGAGGTCACTGCCTTTGCAACCACTTGGTCCTAACAGTTGCTTCCAAGGGCCCCATGAGATGGAGGCTGCCCCTTCTTACTCTGACACTTTCACAATTTAGAATGGTATATCAACCATAGGCACACACACAGGCCTGGTTTGGTCCATCTTCTCCACAATAAGAAGAGAGAGGCTGATTCAGACACATCCCATCATCCTGACCAGGCGGTTTGTCATCGAAGATGACTTTTGCTCTTTCAGGTCCTTCATACCTGTCTACAACTTCTCCAGGTATCATTTCTGCATGGACCTTTGAGGATCTCAGCAGGTGGAAGGCCCCCTACTTTTCTGTATTGTAAGAACAACTTTGTCCCTGCTCTTCTGTAAAATGAGATTGAGGGAACAGTGTATGTTTTGGGTTAATAACAGGTTTGATTTCGATTTGTGTTAGGAATCATTCTTCTGGATGAATAATGGTATTGGGAACCTGGTATATTTACAAGAATGTAGAGGTGAAACATAAGTATGAAAACAGAAATCCAGGTATGATTTTAAACCCATAAGGGCATTGGGCCCTTGATTGGGATACTTAGCTTTGAATTATGTTCTGCACAGATGTCTCAGATAATTTGATATACAATGGCATAGGACCTTGTACCTTGGAAGATTGAATGTAGAAGAGAACATCCCTTCAAAAAGGGATAGTCAGTAGGATTAGGAAGATAGTCGGTCGTTTTAGGAAGAAGAGTGAGTATATGATTTGGAACAAAAGTTCTTTAGCAATAGGATTTCAGTTAGAGAGTGAATGTATATGTCAGCACATATGAAGAGCCAGTCACGATGATGAAGTGGGGAAAACATGTAGAAAAGAAGATATCAATAAAGATATTACGAAATCAGGGAAAGTATAAAGTGAGTGAGAGGATTAGACATTTTCAACAGGCTTGAGGTTGAATCTTAGAAAGAAATAAATATGAAGTCACCAATAATATTGACATTTGAGAGCATTAGGCACCCTGGACATGGATGTTTTTAGTAATCTATGTTCACATTTCATTTAGGCTTTGCTTGGTTCATTCATAAGTGTAACATTTACATTTTTGTCCAGAATATTATTGTGATAATATGTATATGTAGATCAGGTGACATAAGTATTTCTTCCACCATTTTTGGTAGCAATATACTGAAGACATAAAATTAGTATTGGGCGTACAAAGAGGTGTACCCTATGTCTATGAATATAGAGATAAAGCATGAATAGACCATACTGTGAATAAGTAATATAACTTGTTCCGACTTAATATAATGGGATGAACTGATATCTGAAAAATTACTGGAAATCTTATATGCATATACAATCATTTATTCCAACCAGTTATTCATCTAATGTCAATATTAGTGTTTTGGTTTATCATGAAGAGTGTGAGTTTTACTTCAAAAGTGATTATGGAAATCGAAAATAATGTGTTTGGAAAGAAGTCTCATGAAAAGACCAGTCAAGAAACCCTGACAATACATGTGTTGTGAAGTAGGAAGTGATTAAAGTTTAAAGAAATGCCTACAAATTTGTGAACTTGTGGATGAAATACATATCTTATGATGAGCAAAAACTGAAGAAATAATAATGTACCAGTGTTGAATATAAATGAACATCATATTATATATCATGTCCCATTGGGATCTACTTGCATTGGTGATAGACTGGATCAGTTCCTGTAGAATTATTAACATTTGTATGCACCATTCACTGAAGTTAGTTTTCAGTACTAGGAAACAAATATGTATTTAAGGTGGATGAATATTTCTGAGACTAATATTTTGGAAAGTTTATTATAAATCCACATGCATGAACATGAATGAATTTAGAGAGTGTATATAAGACACATATATTTCATATTTTGAAAAATCTGGAGAGTGAATATATATATATATATATATATATATATATATATATATATATATATACACACACACACACACATACCCACACACACACAAAAAAAACCACACACAGACATTTAAAAGTAGCAATATATATGCCAATCAAAATTCATCTTTAAATATATATCATCCACAGATGCAAAAATATTTATTTTACTGAACATGAGTTTATGTATAATGATGTTCTACTAGGAAGTTCCCCTATAGGTGGAATTTTCAGTTCCAACAGCAATTTGGAGGAGTGATCTCTTCTCACAATTTGTATCTGCCAAGTCAGCCACCTCACAAAAATGTACATGTGATACCAGGTAGGATTCTATAAGTGCATATGAAAATACATGTGATGAATAGGCTACAGAGAAAGGGAGACAGGAATTCATATATTTGTTTAATTTAAAAACACATGGTGAACTATTTCAATTAAAAATTGACTAGATTTATAACACCTACCATTTATCATGCAAAAGGTAAGTCCAAGTATGCAGCATGCCTCCTCTGAACTGCTTGTATTTCTATTCTGTTTGGGTATTTTTCTCCATCATATTAGGATTAGTAGTCAGAGGATAGTAGGGTATGGGATAGTGTCAGGGATTCAGTATTTCGAATAGAAAATTGAAAATGAATGCAATGTGTATGCAAATATGTGCTACACAAATATCTTCCCACTCTCATCCAGAGCAATGCCTTGACATTACCTTCGCCCCATGTATGACAAAATTAGAGCAGAAGAGTTAGAAAATCTGTGAATACATATCTGCAATGGAAACTGCTCAATTTTCACAAATTTGGAGAAGGTAGAGGAGTTTCCAAAATTAAGGGACAATGTAAACTCTCCACAAACATGGAGCTCTGCTGGCCTAAAGAGTTCTTAAGAAACTGCCTCTGAGGTTGGGCACATGAAATATATGTTGTTGTCAGGAGCTTTAGCTTCCATTGTAGTGAGACCATCCAAGCTGGTCTGCATTTTTGTGACCTTTGTGAGCACATGGTTTCTTGTTTTCCAATGAACATGAGGCAGTCTTGCTAAATTCTCTCTTTGTAGGTAAACTGTGACCAATGGGGGCTAAGTGTCTCCCCGTGTGCACTGTGAACCCATTTGGTCATCCTCCACTTTTCGTGCTGTTTCTTGCTGCTGCACTCGCAATTTGGCATTTGCTTCATGAAACAAGGAGTTCAACTGGGACACAGTGCTGGAGCGAGTTCTGTCACGTGTGGTGGGTCAGGGTCTGCAGGAAAATGCACCAACCATGCTTCTATCCCACCAGCTTGCCTCCTTGAGCATAGCAACCTGATTCTGAACATTGCCCTGAAACTCCTACATATAACAAGATGCCTTTTGAGAGAAGGGTCTGCTGGCTGCACCATATCAGTCATAATCCATTTGGAAGCCAAAGGCAGATCCACATGGCCAAACCACAGATTTTTTATCACACACCTGCCCACAACTTCTCTAGGTCCACTACTCAGCAGGCTCGAACTTACTTGCATCTCTTTTCTATACCATTTTCATGAAAACCAGTCAATCAAGGCACCTTCTGGTATATTCATAATCAGAAACAGGACATCCAAAGGTTTTCCAGTGCCACCTGCTCATGGGAATTTTAAACATTTCATGGTATTTATCTAACCATTTTTAAAGGATGAAGTTGGAGGCACTGTGGGTTTCAATTCATTCAGGAACCATTAAATGTTGAGGAAACTCATTTTAATGAAAGCTCTCGAGAACTCTCACAGGCAAGGCTTCCAAAAGAGTGGCCAAAAGTTCACATGAAGCCAGGCCCATTGAGGTCTACAATATGAGGTCCATGTTTGTTTTGACTCTCAACTATTGCTACCAAGTCTTTCAGAATAAAATCATGTGATATCCTGGCTGAGATTCCCAGTGCTCTGTGGAAAGCAACCCTGGGTCAAGACTCATTTTCCAAGGACTCCATGCGTGGTCTCCTAAAATCCCAACACAACTCATTGCAATACTTCTCTAAGATCAGTTCCAGAATGCAGTCTCTAAGGGTAATTACGCCAGAGTTCCAGCCCACGTGGACCAATTCATCTCTTCCAACCACCACACAAGTGACCACAATTAAAACCAAAACACTCCCACATGGACCTCATCTTCTTCCATATAGACACTCATCATTACCTCTGGCTGGAGGATTCTATGAGGGGCACAGCCCAAGACAATGTCCAAAAGAAGCTTCCTTACCCCTCATATGCCTAAAGGCCCGGACTCCCTTCCTGTGAACCAGGAGTGATCAAATAGGCCTGCTGTTAATACTGCTCCACTTCTGCAATTTGTGGCCTATTGACTGTGGGGTTTAGATTCTTTTTGTAAATGGGAGTCATGAGAAAACCCAAGCACCTATGGGCTAGACTCTGCAGGGCTTTGAAGAACTCATTTGACCCAAAGGATCCCTATTCTCACTTGATGGAGGCAGGAACATTACAGAGGAAGACGAGAGACTCCATCCACAATGACCGCTCTTTTGGCCATTTTGGTTTTGGATGCACACATGGGATCCTTCTTTAGACCCATCAGGTGCTGAGAATCAAAGCCACAGCCTCACACAGGGCCAAGAGGCTGATTCAGACACATCCCATTCTAAAGCAATTAAGCAAAGAGCCCAAGGTGATGCCCATTCATTTTCATTTGAAAACTGTTTTCTTCAGGCTTCAAAAAGGGGTGGCCTGAGTCAAAGAACTTCCTGACATTCAGGGCAACAGACAAATAGGTAAGCAAAAGACCCAAAGCAGGGTTTCTCCATTGAGACTCTCCTGGTCCCAATGATATCTGTGTTTTCTGACATGCTCTCATTCCCTTCAGCTATCCAGTACATAGCCATGTCACAGATCTTGGAGGTGGTTCATATGGTGGACATAAAATCATAAGCCTATTCTGAAGAGTGGCCATAATTCTAAGAAGAAAACAGGAACTTTGGAAGATAGTAGGTGTTGCACATCCATAAGGCAATCCACAGTCCATTCATAAATTAGGCAGGATGAATGCTGAGAAGCTTTCTACTAGACATGACAAATCCATTGATGCATTCTCTTTTCTAATGTCTACAACCACAGACACGGTGGGATACACAGACATAGAAACACTTGCCTTGTCAAAGCACTCAGTAGACACAGTCCATTCCAAACCAAACAAACTGCCTTTCCTACCTATTCTCAGAACATGAGACAAAACCACAAACTCACACCCACAACCACAAAGGCACCTCCTTCCTCCAAGTAGGTATGTGACTATCTGGAGAGCCCTCTGACTGGTGGACCATTTTATGTTCCCCCGAAACGGCCTGTCCTGTCTCAGATCAGGTCTCTTTGGCTAACTCTGTGAAATTGTCCGGGACCAGCAGTGAGACACTACCTGCTTTCTCAGGAAAGGCCCCTCTTCAGAGCTCACCTGGCATTTGGCCATACTCACATCAGTATTTACCAAGAAAGATGGACTCTGTCCTCTGTAAATCTAAACAAGTGAGCCCACTGGGACTGGAACTGGGACTGCCTCTGGGTGCCTGGATTCCAAGTTTAGAGTGTTCCTTCAACAAGAAAATTAGATGAGGTCACTTCTTTCTGGAACTGATTGAATTTGCTGCCTTTGCAACCACTTTGTCCTAACAGTTGTTTCCAAGGGTCTCATGAGATGGAGGCTGCCCCTATTTCCTGTTACAATTTCACAAGATAGAAAGTTATATCAACCATAGGCACCTGGGAACAGCTCTCTACATAGGCCTGGTTTGGTCCATCTTCTCTACATTAAGAAGATAGAGGCTGATTCAGACACATCCCTTCGTCATGACCAGGTTGTTTGCAATTGAAGATGACTTTTTCTCTCTCAGGTACTTCATAGTTCCCTATATCTTCTCCAGGGATTATATCTGCATAGACCTTTGAGCTTCTCAGCAGGTGAAAGTCTCCCTACATTTTTGTATTGTAAGACCAACTCAGTCCTGCTCTTTTGTAAAGATAGATTGAGGGAACAGTATATGGTTAGGGTTAATAACAGGTTCGATTTGTGTTAGGAATCATTCTGCTGGATGAATAAGAATATTGGGATCCTGTGGTATTTATAAGAATATAGAGGTGAAATATAAGTATGACAATGGAATTCTAGATAAGATTTGAAGCCCAGAAGTGCACTGGGCACTGGAGTGGGAAACTTAGCTTTGAACAATGTTCTGCACAGATATCTCAGATAAATCGATATATAATGGCAAAGGACCATGTACCTTGGTTGATTGAATGTGTAAGAAAACATCCAGTCAAAAAGGGATAGTCAGTAGGATTAGGAAGATAGTGTAGGTTTAGATAGAAGAGTGAGAATAGGATTTGGACCAAAAGTACTTTAGCAATAGAGTTTTGGTTAGAGAGTGAATGTAAATGTCAGCACATGTGAAGAGTTGGTCACAGTGATGAACTGGAAAAAATATGTAGGAAAGCATTTATCAATAGAAACATTAGGAAATCAGGCAAAGTATAAAGTGAGTGATAGGATTAGACATTTTCAACAGGTTGAGATTTAATATATAATCTTAGGAAGAAACAAATATGTAGTCACCGACAGGATAGACATTTGAGAGCATTAGGCAACCTGGACATGGATGGTTTTAGTAATCCATGCTCACTTCCTATTTAGGATTTGGTACAATCATAAGTGTGACATTTGCGTTTTGTGTCCAGAATATTACACTGAAAAAATGTATATTTATATCAGGTGACATGAGTATTTCTTCCACCATTTCTGGAAGCAATATGTTGAAGACATATAAATTAGTATTGGGGGTACAAATACGTGCACCCTGTGTCTCTGAATATAGAGAAAATGTATGAATAGACAATAGTGTGAATAAAGAATATAATTGGTTTCAACTTTAAAAAATGGATTGAAGTGGTATCTGAAAATATAAAGAAAATTTTATATTGATAAACATACATTCATTCAAACCAATTATACATCTATTTGTAATATTAGGGTTATGGTTTATCATAAAGGGTGTGAGTTTTGCTTCAAAATTGATTATGAAAATCGAAAATAATGTGTTTGGGTAGAAGTCACATGAAAAGACCAGTCAAGACACCTGGAGGAATACATGTGTTCTGAAGCAGGAATTGATTGAAAGTGAAACAAATGCCCATAAATTTGTGAATTTGTGGATGAAATATATATCCTATGATGTCCATAATACGAATAAATATTAATGTACCAGGGTTTAATAAAAATGAACGTCAAAATGCACAGCTTGTCATATCGGAATCAAGGTGCATTGATGTTAAACTTGGTCAGTTACTGTAGAAATATTAGTTAAATCTGTTTTTCAGGTGGATGAATATTTCTGAGAATAATCTTGTGAAAAGTTGATTATAAATCCAAGTCCATGAACATGAATAAATTTAGCGAGTGTAAATAAGACACATATATTTCATATTTTCAAAAATCTGGAGAGTGTATATATATATATATATATATATATATATATATATATTTACACAAAACACACACACAGACATTAAAAAGTAGCAATATATATGCCACTCAAAATTCATCTATAAATATATATCATCCAAAGATGCAAAAATATTTATTTTACTGAACATGAGTTTATGTATAATGTTTTTCTACTAGGAAGCTCCCCTATAGGTGGAATTTTCAGTTCCAACAACGATTTGGAGGAGTGATCTCTTCTCATAATTTGTATCTACCAAGTCAGCCAACTCACAAAAATGTACATGTGATACCAGGTAGGATACTATAAATGCATATAAAAATACATGTGATGAATAGGCTACAGAGAAAGGGACAGGAATTCATATATTTGTTAATTTTAAAAACACATGGAGAACTATTTCAATTGAAAATTGACCAGATTTATAACACCTACCATTTATCATGCAAAAGGCAAGTCCAAATATACAACATGCCTCCTCTGAAATGCTTGTATTTCTATTCTGTTTGCGTTACTTTTCTCCGTCATATTAGGATTAGTAGTGAGAGTCTAGTAGGGTATGTGAATATTTCTGAGAATAATCTTGTGAAAAGATGATTATAAATCCACATTCATGAATATGAAAAATTTAGGATGTGTAAAATAATACACATATATTTCATATTTTGAAAAATCTGGAGAGTGTGTGTGTATATATATATATATATATATATATATATATATATATATATATATATATACACACACACACACAAACATTCACAGACATTAAAAAGTAGCACTATATGCCAATTTAAAATCACCATGAAATATATATCATCCACAGATCCAAATAAATTCATTTTACTGAACATCGATTTATGTATAATGTTGTTCAACTAGGAAGCTCACCCACAGGTTGAATTTTCAGTTCCAACAGCGTTTAGGAGGAGTGATCCCTTTTCACAATTTGTATCTGCCAATTCAGCCTCCACACAAGAACGTACGTGTGGTAACAGTTAGGATTCTAAATGTGCATATAAAAATACAGGTGCTGAATAGGCTTCAGAGAAAGGGAGACAGGAATTCACATATTTCTTAACTTTTAAAATACATGGAGAACTATTTCAAAAAAAATTGACAAGATTTAAAACTCCTACACTATATAATTCAAAAGGCAAGCCCAACTATCCACCATGCCTCCTCTGAACTGCTTGTAGTTCTATTCTTTTGGGGGTATTTTTCTCCAACATATTAGGATTAGTAGTCAGAGTCTAGTAGGGTATGTGTTAATGTCAGTGATTCAGTATTTTGAATGGAAAATAGGAAAATGAATCCAATGTGTATGCAAATATGTGCTTCAGAAAAATCTTCCCACTCTCATCCAGAACAATCCCTTGACATTACCTTCGCCCCAAGTAAGACACAATTAGAGGAAAAGAGATAGAAAATATGTGAATACATATCTGAAATGGAATTTGATCAGGAGTTCACAACCATGGAGGTGGTAGAGGAGTTTTCAAAAGTAAGGGACAGGGTAAGCACTCCACAATCACAGAGCTCTGCTGGCCTAAAGACTTCTTGAGAAACTGCCTCTGAGTTTAGGCACTTGAAATATATGTTGTTTTCAGGAGCTTTTGCTTCCTTCTAGTGAGACGATCAAAGCTGGGTCAGCATCTATGTGACCTGGAGGACATAAATTGTAATATTCCAATGAACATGAGGGAGCAGTGCTGAATTCTCTCTTTGTAGGTATACTATGGCCACTTGGGGCTAAGTGTGTCCCCGCGTGGATTGTATATTCATTTGTTCCTCTTCCACTCTTCATTGTGTTTCTTGCTGCTGCACTGCGACTTTGGTATTTGCTTCACGAAATACATGGAGTTCAACTGGGACACAGTGGTCTAAGTGTCTGCCCGTGTGGACTGTGAAGCCATTTAGTAATCCTCCACTTTTCCTGGTGTTTCTTGCTGCTGCACTGCGAGTTTTGTATTTGCTTCATGAAATACAAGGAGTTCAACTGGGACACAGTGCTGGAGGGAGTTCTATCACATGTGGTGGCTCACACATGAGCATTCATGAAACCGGCCTCTATACCACATAGCTTGCTCCCTTGACCATAGCAACCTGATTCTGTAAATTACCCTAAAACCTCTCCATATAACAAGATGTGTTTACTTATAATGGTCTCCTGGCTGCACCATGTCCGTCTCATGACATTTGGAATCCAAAGGCAGATCCACATGGCCCCATCACAGATGTTTTATCACACACCTGCCTACCGCTGCTCTAGGCCCTCTACTCATCAGGCTCCAAATTACTGGCATCTCGGTTCTACACCATTTTCATTAAACCCAATCAATCAAGGCACTGTCTGGTACACTCATGATCAGAAATAGGACATCCAAAGGTTCTGTATGCCACCTGTTCATGGGAATTTCAAAAATTTAAACTATTTATCTAGCCATTTATCAAGGATGAAGTTGGAGGCACAGTGGATTTCAATTCATGCAGGAACCATTAAATGGTGAGTATGATCATTTCAATGAAAACTCTGGAGAACTCTCACAGGCAAGGCTTCCCAAAGAGTGTCCAAAAGGTCACCTGAAGCCAGGCTCATTGAGGTCTACAATTGAGATCCATGAGTGTTTTGATCTCAACTATGGCTGCCAAGTCTTTCAGAATAAAATCTTGTGGTATCCTGACTGAGATTCCCAGTGCTCTGTGGAAAGCTACCCTGGGCCTACATCTCAGGTTCCAAGGGCGACTCTCATGCATGGCCTCCTCAAATCCCAACACAACTCATGGCAATACTTCACTCAGCTCAGTTCCAGGACACAGTGTCTAAAAGGAGTCACACCAGAGTTCAGGCCCAGGAGGACCCAGTAATCTCTTCCAGCTACCACACATATGACCACAATTTAAATCAAAACACTCCCACATGGGCCTCATCTTCTTCTACACAGACACGCATCATAACCTCTGGCTGGAAGTTTCCATGAGGGGTGAAGCCCAAGACAGTGTCCAAAATAAGCTCCATTGCCCCTCATTTGCCAAAAGTCAGGGTGGCCTAAACACCCTACCTTTGAACCAGGAGTGATCAAATAAGCCTGCCTTTAATACTGCTCTGCTTCTCCAATTTGAGGCCTAATGACTGTCAGGTGTAGATTTTCTATGTGATTTGGAGTCATGAGAAAACCCAAGCACCTATGGGCTATCCACTGTAGGGCTTTGAAGAACTCATTTGACCCAAATGATCCCTATTCTCACTTGACGGAAGTCAGGAACTGAAAAGGTCGGGCGAACTTCGGAGGAAAAGACCACCAAGAGACTGTCTCATGCCACAGCAAAGGGTTTATTGGGGGTCCAGCATGCTGAGGCTCAGAGCTCACTTCAGAGGAGCAAAGAACAAAGATCCCCGAGAACAACTTGAGCAGAGTTTATATACATTCTTTAGAGAGGGCAGGGACTTTACATACATCATAGCCTCCTTTAGAAAATCATCATATACCCCGGGAAAATCAAATAATAACTCTAAAACATCCTTAGCACATTCATTGGTGGGAACAGGTTGGGCAGCGGGTGATTGGTCAGCCGTGAGAAGGAGTATACATTTAAACTGATTGGTTGAAGCACTGAGATGTATACGTGCAAATCTGCATGGTTTCTGGGAAGGGGTGGTTAAGTAACGAGGTGGTCAGGGAAGATTTCAACACACGTCTAATGGGAAGATCCGGGAATTGTCTTAAGTGCCACAGGAATTTCAGGTTCTGAGTGCAGCTTGGAAAATGTACAAAACCTGGTTCTTTACGTTTCAATTTCAATTTCTTTTATTCTTTCATTTCCCACCCCTTTTTCTGACTACTTTTAATCTTAAAAGTAATGAATCAAAATTATTGTGGGGTTTCACATTCTATTCCTACCAGTGCAGCATATTTCTGTCTGATTATCATGAGTTTCACCTGCCTAATCTGAGCCTGGAGAAAGGAAACTATGTGGTTAGGCAAACAAGGTCCCACAGTTAGCAACACCATAAGGATGATCAGGGGTCCAGCTAAGTCTGATATTAGTGTAGTTACCAGGGGTACTCGGTTAACCATGACTCAAAGCACCCTTGTTGAATCTCCCATTCTCTCTGGCGCTCTTCAAGATATTTTCTTAATTTACTCATGAATTATTTTGCAACTCCAATATGGTCAGCATAAAAACAACATTCTTCTCTCAGTGCAACACAGAGGCCCTCTCCCTCATCAAGAGGAGGTCTAATCCTCACCTGTTCTGTAAAACAACTTCAGAGAGAGAGGTTAAGGATTCCTGCAAAGCTGTGATGGAGGTCTCTAACGTCTTCAAGTCTTGATTTATTGCTGTTTCTAATTGGGCCATTTGTTGTTAACCACGCATCATAGAAGCTGTTCCCATACCCACTCCTGCAGCAGCTCCTATCCCCAATAGGATGGCTAGAGTAAGGGACAATGGTTCCCCTTGATATCGGGTTGTTTGTCCCCCTAGTAGACCTTCAAATGATTAGGCATTATGATAGAGTACCCTGGAGAGTATCTGCACCATTACACAATAATTTACAGGGCTGTCAAAGACCTGGGCTGAAATACAAGGAGTTCTGACTGTGTGGAGTTCAGTACCATAAAGGTTCCTTTAATTAGTTCCCAGGGGGAGGAGTCAGATGTACTCTGGACTGGGGAAGTAGGCAAAGACGGAATCCAGGAAGTATTAGATGGTAGAGGGGTTCTGGTAGATCTAGGCATGGAAGGTTTAGGAGGCTTAATCCCTGGCTTGAGGGGATTGGGTCCTATTGCTGTGGGATTTTCTTTCTTTTTAAGCCAGACGGTGAACCAGAGACCAAATTCATCACCTGGGCCATAAATATAGAATCGCATTCCCCACGTATTTCCCATAGGCCAGGTTTTTCTGAGGTAGCCCCTTCCTTTGGAAGTGAAAGTTATATTGAGGGGGTAACATAGAGTATTCTTTCCACAGCGAGTTTTTGACACCACTGGGCAACCAGCACATTTCTTGGGATCAATCCAGGTGTCATTTCATCCTACCGGAATCATACCTTTCTGGGGAGTTTGGGTTCCACCATGCAGCTTTCGTTTGTTCACAACCCCAAGATCTACAATAAAAGTCACTGGGTCCTCCACAGGTTTGGGCCTGTTTTATGACTTTGGAAATCAGGTGGGCACACATAATAGTCAAGACTGGCTAGTTTACACCTGAGCTGGGGGAGATGACATCCACAATTCATGGGTTAAGGTGGTCTATGTTGCCCTAGTTAGGGTTTGAGTGGGATCTGTGTGGGGTCCTCTATGTCAGGGAGATCCCAGTCAGGGAAGCCTATGGCAAGCTGACAAATTTCCGGGTGGAGAGATGGCCACCAAGTCCATAAGGTGGCTGTTTGTGAAATAGATCACACTACTTGCCCATTAGGATTCATTACTTGCCCTTGTTGCTGAGCACGCTGATGGGGATTAGGGCTGCTGGTGGTCATGGGAAGAATCCATAGCCCTACCCACATGACGGACACGCAACTTGAGATGGATACCAGTCTGTAGAAGTTTCCAGCCAGAGTCTGTACAGGGCTCAGGCATGAGATGGGAGGCATTGATCCAGGAAGTGATCCCATCCACTTTCACCACTGTGGGTGTTATAAGCAGCACCTGGTATGGTCCTTTCCAGTGGAGTTCCAGGGATGACACCTGACGCCATCTCACGTAGACGAAGCCTCCCACTTGATATCAATGTGGGGTTCCCTCGTCTCCAGTCTGATAAGCAGAGGCCAAATGTTTCCACAGGTATCGCTGGGTGCTGGGTTTGTTAAAGGGCTTTAAATCTGTCAAGCAAGGGGGTGTGAAAGGAATCATTAAGTCTCATAGTTGGGATTAGGTCCCCTACTGGAGGAAGGGCACCATTGAGAATTTCATAAGAGGTGAGGTTACACAAAGAGGCGGAGGGGGTATTTCTTTCACAAAACAGTGCATAAGGTTGGAGCATAGTCCAATTTTTTATGCCAGTATCCAAGCTTAATTTTGTTAAGTACTCTTTGATGGTTCTATTCATCCTTTCTACCTGTCCTGAGCTATAGGGTCTATAAGCACAATGTAACTTCCAATTAATGCCCAGGGTCCTGGCAAATCCCTTACTTTCCTGGGGCATGAATGCCGGTCCGTTAGCGGACCCTATTACCTTAGGCAGGCCGAACCTTGGAAAAATGTCTTCTACGATCTTTTTGACTACCATCTGAGCTGTTTCTTTCTTCATGGGGAAGGCTTCGACCCATCCTGAAAAAGTATCTACAAAGACTAGGAGATATTTAAGTTCATACCTTGCTGGCTTAATTTCAGTAAAGTTCAATTCCCAGAATTGTCCTTGTCTGGTTCCTTGTAAGCGCTTCCCTGCAGGAAGCTTGGATGGGTAAGCATTAACTACTTGGCAGACTTGACAAGCTCTAGTCACCTGCTCAGCTATTTCTTTCCTCTGTGAGTCAGTCAATAATAAGTCCTTTCTCCGGTCCTTTAAGAGTGCCTATATCTTCTCTGAGTCTAAGTGGGTGAGCTGGTGTACGTCTTTGACATAAAGGTGGGCTTTTTGAAATTGTAAACTTGGCTCTGTAGGATCCCAGAGTTCTGTATCTGTCTCCTCAGATGATAAGTTGCCTGAATGTTCCGGTGCGGCCAAGTCTCCTGATTGTTGTTCCCCCTGGTGTGGAAAAAGTTAACACAGTCACTCCATTTAGGGCTGCCAATTAAGCTTCCTCATCTGCCCTTCTTTTTCCAACCGCCAAGGGTTCGTTTCCCTTCTGGTGCCCTGGGCAGTGCACTATAGCTAGTTCCTTAGGGCCCTGCACTGCTGAGAGAAGTTGGAGGATCTCATCTTTGTTCTTTATTTCTTTCCAGGTGGAGGTTAATAACCCCCTTTGATGGTAAATAGCCCCGTGCACATTTGCAGTGGCAAATGCATAGCGGCTATCAGTGTATATGGTGGCCCTTTTGCCTGTTGCTAGTTCCAATACTTTCGTAAGGGCAATCAGTTCTGCTTTTTGGGCTGATGTCAGTTCTGGGAGACCAGAGGAACAGATGACATTAATTTTGCTAACTACTGCTTCTCCAGCCCACCGCTTACCATCTTGGAGGAAGCTGCTGCCATCCATAAACCATACAACTTCAGGGCAAGGCAGTGGCTGATCCTTCAAGTCTCGTCGTATACTGGTTTCCTCTGCCAGTATGTGTTGACACTCATGAGCAACGGGTCTTGATGATTCTTCTGGCAGCAGTGTAGCCGGGTTGAGTGGAGCAGCGGGTCCCAGCGTGATTCTGTCTTTGTCAAGCAAGAGGTTCTGGTAGTGGGTTATTCTAGAGTTTGATAGCCACATCTCTGGAGGCTGACAGATGATGCACTCCAGGGCATGGGGGACTATAATCGTTAGCTTCTGTCCCAACGTTAATTTATCAGCATCTTTTATTAGAAGGGCTGCCGCTGCTATAGCTCTTAAGCAATGGGGCGACCCACTAGCCACTGGGTCCAGTTTATTTGATAAGTATTCTACCGGCCTTTTCCAAGGTCCCAAAGTCTCAGTGAGCACAACCCGTGCTATTCCTTTCTTTTCCTCGATGTAGAGACTGAAGGTTTTTTCTATATCTGGGAGTGCTAAGGCCGGAGCAGATAGCAGCACCTTTTTTCTGACATTATCAAAAGCTTGTTGGTGCTCAGGGGTCCATTGGAAGTGGGCATCCCCCTTTATCAGCGGGTATAAAGGGGCAGCCAGAGACGGGAACCCAGGAATCCATAACCTGCAAAAGCCGGCAGTCCCAAGAAACTCCCTGAGTTCTCTCTTATTAGATGGGGGCAGTATCTGCACAAAGGTTCGTTTTGTGGGCTCAGTGAGCCATCCTTTGCCACCCCTAAGAGAATAACCCAGGAAGATTACTTCTTGCTGACAAATTTGGGCCTTTTTGGAAGAAGCCCTATATCCAAGCCGAGCAAGCTTGGAAAATAATGCTTGGGTCCCAGACTCATAGTTCTCTTTGGTGTCGGCTGCCAGTAGCAGACCATCCACATATTGGAGTATGGTGACATCGGGGTGTGCAGTTTTGAAGTCATTGAAGTCCTTGTGGAGGGGTTCATCAAAGAGAGTGGGAGAGTTTTTGAACCCCTGTGGGAGTCTAGTCCAGGTTAGTTGGACAGATGTTCCTTTTTCGGGGTCTATCCACTCAAAAGCAAACAGCAACTGAGTGTCCTTATGTACGGGCAAGCAAAAGTGAGCATCTTTTAAGTCTAGCACAGTGTACCATTCCTGCTCCAGATTCAGAGCGCTAAGCAAATTATATGGATTCGGTACAGTGGGGTGAATGTCCTGCACTCTGTTGTTGATCTCTCTTAGGTATTGAAGCGTCCGGTAGTCCCCAGTTCCTGGCTTTCTTACTGGTAGCAGGGGGATATTCTAGGACAAATGACAGGGCCTTAAGACCCCAAGAGCCAGGTATTTCTGAATATGGGCCCTTATCCCATCCTTAGCTTCTTTGATTAGAGGATATTGTTTAACACTGATTGGAGAGATAGAGGCTTTTAATTCTACTACTATTGGAGGTTGTTATATGGCTAGACCTAACCCAGCAGTTTCTGCCCAGGCATTAGGATAATCTTTTATCCATTTCTGGGGTAGTTTGCCTGTTTGATCAGTCCTAGGAGGCGCGAAGTGTTGATGTTCATCTTCTACGGATGTTGTCAAAGCCATGACTATGGGAGTTTTTACTGAAGGCTTTAGAAACTCCACTTGGGGACCATCAGGGTTAAAGGTTATTCTAGCCCAGAGTTTGGTAAGCAGATCCCAGCCCATCAATGGGGCTGGGCATTCTTGGATTACTTGGAAAGCGTGGTGGACTTTTCCATTTCCTAGGTCCATAGTCCTCTTAGTTGTCCCAGCCCAATATCTACTGCCATTAGTACCTTTAACAGGGGACCATTTATTTGATAGGGGGCCCAGTGGGGTCTTAAAGGTTGATTATACTGCTCCTGTATCCACTTCAAAGTTCACTGGGGTCCCCTCCACTTTAAATGTTACCCTGAGCTCGGAGAGGGGATCCGAGCCCCGACTTTCCTAGTCCTCTTCTAGAGTCAGCACGGGGGACTGGCATCTCTGCTTCTTTCGGGGGCACTCTTTGGCCTAGTGTCCTGTTTTCTTTACAGTAGGCACACTGATCTGAGGCCAGGGGCAGCCATTGGCGGGGGCCCAGGTATCCCTTTCTGACTCCCTGCTTTTTAACTTCTGGCATATTTGGTGCTCTGACCAGAACCTTAGTCAATGCTTTAGTCTGCCTTTTGCTCCTTTCATCCTTCTTTTGTTCCCTTTCCGTCTCTCTCCTCTGTTCCCTTTCCTCCTCAGTTTCTCTCTTATAATATACTTTCTCAGCATCTCTTACTAAATCTCTCAAGGTCTTATCTTGTAATACATCTAGACGTTGTAACTTTCTCTTAATATCTAGGGCAGCCTGCTCGATAAAGGCCATTGCAACAGATGCTTGTTCATCCTCTGCCTGAGGATCAAAAGGAGTATATTTCCTATATGCTTCCATAATTCTCTCCAGAAACATAGAGGGAGACTCATTAGGCCCTTGGATAATCTCTCTTACCTTGGCCAAATTAGTCGGCCCTCTGGCGGCCACTCGGAGACCCGCTATTAGAGTCTGGCGATAAGTGGACAGATGCTACCTACATTTAAAGGTGTTTGGGTGCCAGTTGGATCGGTTCATTGGCCCGTAGGGACGGAGAGGAAGCATCATAGGGGCTTCCGAGTTTTCTATTATCCGTCACCGGCGGGTTCCTTTAGGTGGCCCAGCTTCCTCCAGGGGAGGAGGGGTTGCTGCTGCTGCAGAGAAGTCCCCTGGAGTGCTTGGGTCTGGCCCAATTGCCTCTAGCGGCGGAGAGGCTGAGTCAGCGGCGAGAATATCATCTGGAACGTGTTGGGGGTTGGAGAGCGAGGGTAGAGGATAAGGAGTGGGAGGAGTGTCCAGTCTTGTGACTCAGGGAGAATGGAAGGAAGAGGGGGAGGAGTGGAAGGTTTGAATGATAGGATGCTGGGGGAAGGGGTATATGGCTGTTGATCTGGGTGGCCACGTGGCCCCAGCTGAAAGACAATATCTCTGACATTTCGGATAAGAGGGAAGTAGAAGGATCCTTCTGGGGGGCCACCTGACTCTGAGAATAGGCCATTCTGAAGCACAGAGAATCTGCCAGGTACGACATTTTACTGAAAAAGAAAGATTCTGGGCCCTTGAGCGGACATCAGTCCAATGATCAAGTGTCAGGGACAGAGAAGTGGAAGTGCTTTGTCCCATAATGAGAGTTACTCAAACAGGGACAGTGAAGACACAAACGCAACACAGACAAAGACAAACAGTAAACGTTTAACATGAGTCCAAGACAAAGATTAGAACTGAGTAACTGCCAAAACCTGATGGGTTAGACAATAAAGACAGCCGGAAAACTCAACATGAGTTCAGAACAATGACCAAAACTGAGTAGCCGGCAAAACCTGATGGGCTGGCGAACCGAATCCTGAAGCAAAATATAAACGAGTTGAAGAAATTAGTATTCCTTGATTTCTCTAGTCCTCTGGAGTGTCCCCCAGGAACGTGGCCTGTAGCTCTGTGACACATCTGTCAGCCACCATCAGAGAGAGCTAATGCTCTTCACTGACAGCCACTTTGCCAATCCATAAACTGAAACCCAAAACCAGAAAGAGGTGCCTTACTTACCCCGAGAGGAGTCCATTGGGGTCTTTTGTCCACCGCTGCTGGATATCTCACCTGGGGCCTCCAGATGAATAGGTGGGGCGAACGTCAGAGAAAAAGACCACCAAGAGGCTTTCTCATGCAACAGCAAAGGTTTTATTGGGGGTCCAGCATGCTGGGGCTCAGAGCTCACTTTAGAGGAGCAAAGAACAAAGAGCCCTGAGAACAACTTGAGCAGAGTTTATATACATTCCTTAGAGAGGGCAGGGACTTTACATACATGATAGCCTCCTTTAGCAATTCATCATATACCATGGGAAAATCAAATAACAACTCTAAAGCATGATTAGCACTTTCATTTGCGGGAACAATTTGGGCAGGGGGTGATTGGTCAGCCCTAAGATGGGGTATACATTTAAACTGATTGGTTGAATACCTGAGATGTATACTTGCTGAGCTGCAGGGATTCTGGGAAAGGGTTGTTAAGTAACTAGGTAGTCAGGGAAGATTTCAACACACATCTAATGGGCAGATCCGGGAATTGTCTAAACTGCCACAGGAAAGTGCAGCTTGGAAAGTTTACAAACCTGGTTCTTTACATTTCAATTTCAATTTCAATTTCTTTTATTCTTTCAGAACCTTACAGAGAAAGGCAAGAGGCTTAATCCACAATGACTGCTCTTTTGGCCATTTTGGTTTTGGATGCACACATGGGATCTTTCTTTCGATCCATCTGGTGCTGATAATCTAAGTCACAGCCTCACACAGGGCCAAGAGGCTAATTAAGACACAACCAATTTCAAAGCAATTACTACTCTGAGGTCAGTTACAGAACTCAGTCTCTGAGGAGAATCACACCAGTGTTCAAGGCTAGGTGCACCCAGTCATCTTTTCCAACCACCACATAAATGACCACAATTAAAACCAAAACAATTCCACATGGCCCTCATCTTCTTCCATAGAGTCACTCATCATAACCTCTGGCTGGAGGATTCCTTGAATGGCGCAGCTCAAGAGAGTGTCCAAAATAAGCTTCCTTGCCCCTCATTTGCCTAAACTCAGGGTGGCCTGGACACCCTTCCAGTGAACTAGGATTGATCACATACGTCTGCCGCTAATACTGCTCTACTTCTCCAATTAGAGGCCTACTGACTGTCAGGTATAAATTCCTTATGTGATTTGGATTCATGATTAAACCCAAGCACCTCTGAAGAGCTTGGAAGAACTCATTTGACCCAAAAAATCCCTATACTCCCTTGAAGAAGGTCAGGAACCTAACAGAGGAAGGCAAGAGACATCATCCACAATGACTTATGTTTTTGCCATTTTGGTTTTGGATGCACACATTGGATGTTTCTTTAGATCCATCAGGCGCTGAAAATCTAAGCCATAGCCTCTCACAGGGCCAAGAGGCTGATTCAGACACATGGCTTTCCAAAGCAATTAAGCAAAGAGCCACAGGTGATGCCCATTCATTTCCATTTGAAAACTGTTTCCTTCAGGCTTCACCAAGGGGTGGCCTGAGGCAAAGACCTTCCTGACATTCAGGGCAAAAGATCAATAGGTTAGCAAAAGGCCCAAAACAGGGTTTCTCCACTGAGGCTTTTCTGGTCACACTGATATCTGAGTTTTCTGAGATGCTCCAATTCCCTCCAGCTATCCAGAACATAGCCATGTCGCAGAGTTTGGAGGTGGTACATATTTTGGACACAAAACCATGAACCTATTCTGGAGAGTGGCCAAAATTCAGGAAGAAAACAGAAACTTAGTAAGATAGTAGGTGTTGCCCATCGATAAGGCAACCTGCAGTCCATTACTAAAATGGACAGGATGAATGCTGGGAAGCTTTCTACTAGACAGGACACATCCATTGATGCATTCTCTTTTCTAATGTCTACAACCATGGACACAGTGGGAGACACAGACACAGAAACACTTGCCTTGTCAAAGTTCTTTCTAGAAATAGTCCACTCCAAACCAAACACACCGCCTTTCCTACCTATTCTCAGAACATGAGACAAAACCACAAACTCACACACACACTCAAAAAGGCACCTCCTTCCCCCAAGTAAGTCTGTGACTATCCAGAGTGTCCTTTGACTGGTGGGCCATTTTATGTTCCCCCAAAAAGGCCTGTCTTGTCTTAGATCTGGTCTCCTTGTCAAACACTGTGAAGTTGTCAGGAGCCTGTTCTGACCACTACATGCTTTCTCAGGGAAGGCCCGTCTTCAGAACTCTCCTCGCATTTGGCCATCCTCACATCAGTAGGTACCAAAAAAGACAGACTCTGTCCTTGGTAAATCCAAACATGTGAGCCCACTGGGACTGAGACTGGGACTGGCTCTGTGTGCCTGGCTTCCTGGATCCCAATTTCAGAGAGTTCCATCACCAAGGAAGTGAGGTAGGTCACTTATTTCAAGAATTTAATGAGTTCACTGCCTTGGCAACCACTTTGTTATAACAGTTGCTTCCAAGGGTCCCATGAGATGGAGGATACCCTACTTCCTCTTACACTTTCACTAGTTAGAATGGTATATCAACCATATGGAACCAGAAACAGCTCTCCACATTGTCCTGGTTTGGTCCATATTCTCTCCATTAAGAATAGAGAGGCTGATTCAGACACAACCCTTCATCCTGACAAGGTTGTTTGCCATGGAAGATGACTTTTTCTCTCTCAGGTCCTACATAGCTGCCTAATACTTCTCCAGGGATCATTTCTGCTTGGACCATTGAGTTTCTAAGCAGGTGGAAGATCCCCTACATTCCTGTATTGTAAGACAAACTCTGTCCCTGCTCTTCTGTAAAGGTAGATTGAGGGAACAGTGTATGGTTAGGGTTAATAACAGGTTCGATTTTGGTGAGGAGTCATTCTGTTGGATGAATAATGGTATTGGGAACCTGCGATATTTACAAGAATATATAGGTAAAATATAAGTATGGAAACAGAAATCTAGGTATGATTTGAAGCCCAGAAAGACATTGGGACCTTCATTGGGATACTTAGCTTTGAATTATGTTCTGCACAGATGTCTCAGATAAATCGATATACAATGTTATAGGACCTTGTACCTTGGATGATTGAATGTCGAAGAGAACATCCAGGATAAAAGGGATAGTTGGTAGTATTAGGAAGACAGTTTGTACGTTTAAAAAGAAGAGTGAGTATAAGTTTTGGACCAAAAATTCTTTAGCAATAGGGTTTCGGGAAGAGAGTGAATATGAATGTCAGAACGTGTGAAGAATCAGTCACAATGATGAACTGGGGAAAATATGTAGGAAAGCAGATATCCATAGAGACATTAGGAAATCATGCAAAGTGTAAAGTGAGTGATTGGATTAGACATTTTCAATATGATTGAGTTTCAATATATAATCTTAGGAAAAAACAAATATGTAGTCCCCAAAAAGATTGACAAGTGGGAGCATTAGGCAGCCTGGACATGGATGTTTTTAGTAATCCATGTTCATTTTCCATTTAGACTTTGGTACAATCATAAGTGTGATGTTTGCATTTTCTGACCAGAATATTACTGTGATAAAATGTATATGTGGATCAGGTAACATGAGTATTTCTTCCACCATTTCTTGGAGCCATATTTTGAAGATGTATAAATTAGTATTGTGGGTAAAAATAGATGTACCCTGTGTCTATGAATATAGAGATAATGCATGAATAGAGCATAGTGTGAATAAATAATATTACTTGTTCCAACTTTAAATAATGGATTAAATTGATATCTAAAAATATTCAGGAAATCTTATATTGATATACATACATTCATTTCAACCAGTAATACATCTAATGGTAATATTAGGGTTGTGGTTTATCCTGAAGTGTGTGTGAGTTTTGCTTCAAACTGATAATGGAAATCAAATATAATATTTTTGGAAAGAAGTCTCATGAAAAGACCAGTCAAGAAACATGGAGGAATACTTGTGTTCTGAAGCAGGAAGTGATTGACATTGAAACAAATGTCTAAAAATTTGTGAACTTGTGGATAAAATATATATCCTACGATGTGCATAAACTGCAGAAATAGTAATGTACCATTGTTGAATAAAAATGAACGTCAAATTATATGTCATGTCCCATAGGAGTCTACTTGCGTTGATATTAAACTGGGTCAGTTACTCTAGAAATATTAGGATTTGTGTGCAGCTTTCACTGAAGTCAGTTTTCAGTACTAGGAAACAAATATATATTTCAAGTTGATGAATAATTCTGAGAATAATCTTGTGAAAAATCGATTATAAATCTAAATACATCAACATGAATAAATTTAGGGAGTATATATAAGACACATATATTTCATATTTTGAAAAATCTGGAGAGTATGTATATATATATATATATATATATATATATATATATATATATATATATACACAAAACATACACACAGACTATAAAAAGTAGCAATACATATGCTAATCGAAATTCATCATTAAATATATATAATTCACATATGCAAAAATAATTATTTTACTGAACATGGATTTTTGTATAATGTTTTTCTATTAGGAAGCTCACCCATAGGTTGAATTTTCAGTTTCAACAGCGTTTAGGAGGAGGGATCTCTTCTCACAATTTGTATCTTCCAAGTCAGACAAAACAAAAAAATTAACCTGTGATACCAGGTAGGATTCTATATGTGCATATAAATATACATGTGCTGAATAGTCTATAGAGAAAGGGAGACAGGAATTCACATATTAGTTAATTTTAAAAACACATGGAGAATTATTTTAACCAAAAATTGACTAGATTTATAACACCTACCCTTTATCATGTAAAAGGCAAGTCCAAATATACACCATGCCTCCACTGAACTGCATGTATTTCTATTTTGTTTTGGTTATTTTTCCTCCATCATATTAGGATTAGTAGTCAGAGTCTAGTAGGGTATGGGTTAGTGTCATGGTTTCAGTATTTTGATTGGAAAATAAGAAAATGAATCCAATGTGTATGCAAATATGTGCCACACAAAAATATTCCCACTCTCATCCAGAACAATGAATTGCCATTACCTTCACCCCAAATAAGACACAATTAGAGGAGAAGAGTTAGAAAATCTGTGAATACATATATGGAATGGAACATAATCAGGAGTTCACAACCTTGGAGGTGGTAGAGGAGTTTCCAAAAGTTAGGGTCAGGGTAAACACTCCACAAACATGGAGCTCTGCTGGCCTAAAAACTTCTTGAGAAACTGTCTCTGAGTTCGGGCACTTGAAATATATGTTGTTGTCAGGAGCTTTAGCTTCATTTGTAGTGAGACCATCAAAGATGGGTCTGCATCTATGTGACCTGGAGAACATGGTTTCTTCTTTTTTAATGAACATAAGGGAGCAGTGCTGAATTCTCTCTTTGTAGGTAAACTGTGGCCACTCGGGTCTAAGTGTCTCCCCATGTGGACTGTGAAGCCATTTGGTCATCCTCCACTTTTTGTGGTGTTTCTTGCTGCTGCACTGGGAGTATGGTATTTACTTAACGAAATACAATGAGTTCAACTGGGACAAAATGCTAGAGTGAGTTCTGTCATGTGTGGTGGGTCAGGTTCTCCAGGAGAATGAACCAACAAGTCTTCTATCCAACATAGCTTGTCCCCTTGACCATAGCAACCTGTTTCTTAAAATTGACGTTAAACCTCTCCATATAACGAGATGCCTTTACATATAAGGGTCTGCTGGCTACACTATTTCAGTCACAAGCCATTTGGAAGCCAATGGAAGATCCACATGACCCCACCACAGATATTTTATCACACATCTGCACACCACTGCTCTAGGCCCACTACTCAGCAGGCTCCAACTTACTGGCATCTCTGTTCTACACCATTTTCATAAAACCAAGTCAATTAAGCCACTGTCTGGTACACTCATGATCAGAAACAGGACATCCAAAGATTCTCCAGTGCCACCTGGTCATAGGAATTTCAAATATATCATGGTATTTATCTGAGATTAGGAAGATAGACGGTAGGATTAAAAAGAAGGGTGAGTAAAGGATTTGGACATTAAGTTCTGCTTCTCCAATTTGACGCGTATTGTCATGCATGGGCGACTCTCATGCCTGGCCTCCGAAAATCTCAACACAATTCATAGCAATACATCTCTAAGGTCATTTCCAAAACTCCGTTTCTAAGGGGAATCACACCAGAGTTCAAGCCCAGGTGGACCCATTCATCTCTTCCAACCGCCACACAAGTGACCACAATTAAAAACAAAACACTCCCACATGGCCCTCATTTTCTTCCATGTAGACACTCATCATAATCCCTTGCTAGAGGTTTCCATGAGGGACACAGTCCAAGACAGTGTCCAAAATAAGCTCCCTTCCCCCTCATTTGCCTAAAGTCAGGGTGGCCTGGGCACCCTTCCTGTGAACCAGGAGTGATCAAATAGGACTGCCATTAATGCTGCTCTGCTTCTCGAATTTGAGGCCTACTGACTGTGGGGTTTAGATACTTTATGTGAATTGGAGTCATGAGAAAACCCAAGAATCTCTGGGCTTCCCTCTGCAGGGCTTTGAAGAACCCATTTGAGTGAGTCTAGGAGTTGGACCAAAAGTTCTTTAGCAATAAGGTTTTGGTGAGAGAGTAAATGTAAATGTCAGCACATTTGAAGGGTCATTCCCAATGATGAACTGGAGAAAAGGTATTTGAAAGCAGATATCAATGGAGACATTAGGAAATCAGGCAAAGTACAAAGTGAGTGGTAGGATAAGACATTATTAACAGGGTTGAGTTTGAATATATAATCTTAGGAAGAAACAGATATGTAGTCACCAATAGGATTAATATTTGAGAGCATTAGGGAACCAGGACATGGATGTTGTTAGTAATACATGCTCACATTCAATTTAGGCTTTGGTACAGTCATAAGTGTGACCCTTGCATTTTGTGTCAGGAATATTACTGTGATGAAATGTATATGTATATCAGGTGACTAGAGTATTTTTTCCACCATTTCTGAAAGCAATATTTTAAAGACTTATAAATTAGTATTGGGGATACAAATACATAGACCCTGGGTCTATGAATATAGAGATGATGCCTTAATAGACCATACTGTGAATAAATAATATAACAGGTTCCACTTTTAATATTGGATTAAATTGATATCTGAAAATACATAAGAAATTTTATGTTGATATACAATCATTCATTCCAAACAGTTATACATCTAATGGTAATAATAGAGTTATGGTTTATCATGATGGGTGTGTGAGTTTGCCCCAAAAGTGATTATGGAAATCGAAAACAATGTGTTCAGAAAGAAGTCTCATGAAAAAAACAGTCAAGAAAGCTGGAGGAATACATGTGTTCTGAAGCAGGAAGTGATTGAAAGTGAAACAAATGCCTATAAATTTGCTAAATTGTGGAAGAAATATATATCGTATGATGTGCATAAAATGAAGAAAACTAATATACCAGTGTTGAATAAAAATGAACGTCAAAATAGACATCATGGAACATAGGAATCTACTTGCACTGATGTTAAACTGGGTAAGTTACTGTAGAAATATTAGCATTTGTATATACCATTCACTGAATTTAGTTTTCAGTACTAGGAAACAGATATGTAGTTCAGGTGGATGAATATTTCTGAGAATAATCTTGTGAAAAGTTGATTAGAAATCCAAATATATGAACATTAATGAATTTAGGAGTGTATAATAAGACACATATATTTTACATTTTGAAAAATCTGGAGAATATATATATATATATATATATATATATATATATATATATATATATATATATATATATATATACACACACACACAAAACCCACACAGAGCAATTAAAAAGTAGCAATATATATGCCAATCAAAATTCATCGTGAAATTTATATGATCCACATATCCAAAAATATTTATTTTACTGAACATGGATTTATATATAATGTTGTTCACCCAGGAAGCTCCCCCATAGGTTGAATTTTCTGTTCCACAATTTGTATCTGTCAAGTTGGCCACCTCACAAGTATGTACGTGTGATACCAGGTAGGATTCAATATGTGCATATACAAATACATGTGCTTAATAGGCTACAGAGAAAGGGAGACAGGAATTCACATATTTGTTAACTTTAAAAACACACGGAGAACTACTTCAATTAAAAATTGACTAGATTTATAACTCCAAACCTATGTATTGCAAAAGGCAAGCCCAACTATACACCACCCCTCCTCTGAACTGCTTGTATTTCTATTCTGTTTGAGTTATTTTTCTCCATCACATTAGGATTAGTAGTCAGAGTCTAGCAAGCTATGGGTTAGTGTCAGGGAATCAGTATTTCGAATGGAAAATTGGAAAATGAACACAATGTGTATGCAAATATGTGCTACACAAAAATCTTCTTATTCTCTTCCAGAAAAATTTATTGTAATTAACTCCGCCCCAAGTAATACAGAATTAGAGAAGAAGAGTTAGAAAATCTGTGAATACATATCTGGAATGGAATATGCTCAGGAGTTCACAACCTTGGAGGTGTTAGAGGAGTTTCCCAAAGTAAGGGACACAGTAAACATTTCTCAAATGTGGAGCTCTGGTGCCCTAAAGACTTCTTGGGAAACTGCCTATGTGGTTGGGCACTTGAAATATATATTGTTTTCAGGAGCTTTTGATTTCTTTCTAGTGAGACCATCAAAGCTGGGTCTGCATCTATGTGACCTGGAGGACATGGATTCTTATTTTCCAATGTACATGAGGTAGCAGTGCGGAATTCTCTCTTTGTAGGTAAACTGTGGCCATTGTGGGCTAAGTGTCTCCCTGGGGGACTGTGAAGCCATTTGGTCATCCTCCAATTTTCATGGTGTTTCTTGCTGCTGCACTGGGACTTTGGTATTTGCTTCACGATATACAAGGAGTTCAAATGGGACACAGTGGTGGAGGAAGTTCTGTCTTGTGCGGTGGGTCAGGGTTCTCAGGAGAATGCACCAAGCAGGCTTCTATCCCTCATAGCTTGCCCCCTTGTCCATAGAAACCTGGTTCTGAACATTGCCCTGAAACCTCTCCATATAACAATATGCCATTTCATTGAACATTCTGCTGGCTGCACCATGTCAGTCACAAGCAATTTGGAAGCTAATGGCAGATTGACATGGCCTCACAAAGATGTTTTATCATACACCTTCCCACCTCTGCTCTAGGCCCACCACTCAGTAGGCTCCAACTTACTGGTATCTCTGTTCTACACCATTTTTATGAATCCCAGTCAATCAAGGCACTGCCTGATAGATTCATGAATGATGTAGGACATCCAAATGTTCCCAGTGCGACCAGGTCATGGGAAATTCAAAAATTTCATGGTATTTATCTAGGCATTTTTCAAGGATGAAGTTGGAGGCACTGTGGGTTTTAATTCATTTGGGAACCATTAAATGGTGAGGATGCTCATTTCAATGAACGCTATCGAGAACTCTCACAGGCAAGACTTTCCAAAGAGTGGCCAAAAGGTCACATGAAGCCAGGCTCATTGAGGTCTACAATGTGAGGTCCATGTTTGTTTTGATTCTCAACTATGGCTGACATACCTTTAAGAATAAAATCATGTGATATCCTGGCTGAGATTCCCAGTGCTCTGTGGAAAGGTACCCTGGGCCTATATCTCAGTTTCCATGGGCGACTCTCATGCGTGTCCTCCTAAAATCCCAACACAAGTCATGGCAATACTTCTCTGAGGTCAGTTTCAGAACTCACTCTCTAAGGGGAATCACGCCACTGTTCAAGCCCAGGTGGACCCAGTCACCTCTTCCAACCGCCACACAAATGAAAACAATTGAAACCAAAAAAAATCCCACATGGCCCTCATTTTATTTCATATAGACACTGAACATAACCTCTTGCTAGAGGTTTCCATGAGGAGCACAGTACAAGACAGTATCCAAAATAAGCTCCCTTGCCCCTCGTTTGCCTAAAGTTTGAGTGGCCTGGACACCCTTCCTGTGAAACAGGAGTGATCCAATAGGCCTGCATTTAATACTGCTCCACTTCTCCAATTTGAGGCCTACTGACTGTGGGATTTAGATTATTTATGTGTATTGGAGTCATCATAAAACCCAAGTACCAATGGGCTAGCCTCTGCAGGGCTTTAAAGAACTCATTAGACCCAAAGGATCCTTATTCTCACTTGATGGAGGTCAGGAAACTTACAGAGAAAGACAAGAGAATTCACCCACAATGACTGCTCTTTTGGCCATTTTGGTGTTGGATGCATACATGGGATCTTTCTTTACATCCATCAGGTGCTGACAATCTAAGCCACAGCCTCACACTGGGCCAAGAGCCTGATTCAGACACATCCCTTTCCAAAGCAATTAAGCAAAGAGACACAGGTGATGCCCATTCATTTCCATTTGAAAACGGTTTTCTTCAGGCTTCACAAACGGGTTGGCCTGAGGCAAAGTCCTTCCTGACTCAGGGGAAAAGAACAATTGTTAAGCAAAAGGCCCAACCACGGTTTCTCCACTGAGATGTTAGTAGTCACACTGATATCTGAGTTTTCTGAGATGCTCGCCATTCCCTTCAGCTATCCAGTATATGGCCATGTGACAGAGCTTGGTGGTGGTACATATCTTGGACACAAAACCATGAGCCTATTCTGGAGAGTGGCCAGAATTCAGGAAGAAAACTGGAACTTAGGAAGATAGCAGGTGTTACCCATTGATTATGCAAGCCCTGGTCCATTCATTAATTGGGCAGGATGAATGCTCGGAAGCTTTCTAATAGACAGGACACATCCATTGATGCATTCTTTTTTTCTAATGTCTACAACCACGGACACAGTGAGATACACAGACATAGAAACACACGCCCTGTGAAACGACTTAGTAGAAACATTTCACTCCAAACCTCAAAACCGTCTTTCCTACCTATTCTCAGAACATGAGACAAAACCACAAACCCACACCAACACCCAAAAAGGCACCTGCTTCCCTCAAGTAGGTCTGTGACTATCCAGAGTGTCCTCTGACTTCTGGACCATACTATGTTCTCCCAAAATGGCCTGTCCTTTATCAGATCTGGTCTCCTTGGTCAACTCTGTGAAGTTGTCAGGAGCTAGTGGTGAGCCACTACCTGCTTTCTCAGGAATGGCCCCTCTTCAGAGCTTTTCTGGTATTTGGCCATTCTCACATCAGTAGGTACCAAGAAAGATTGACTCTGTCCTTGGTAAATCCAAACAAGTGAGCCCACAGGGACTGTGACTGAGACTGGCTTGGATGCCTGGCTTCCTGGATCCCATGTTCAGAGAGTTCCATCGCCACGGAAGTGAGGTGAGGTCACTTCCTTCAGGAACTGAATGAGTTCACTGGCTTGGCAACCACTTTGTCCTAACAGTTGCTTCCAAGGGTCACATGAGATGGTGGCTGCCCCTACTTCCTGTGACACTTTCACAAGTTAGATTGGTATATCAACCATAGGAACCTGGGAACAGCTCTCCACAGAGGCCTGGTTTGTTCCATCTTCTCTACATTAGGACGAGAGAGGCTGATTTGGACACAACCCTTCATCCTGGCCAGGTTGTTTGTCATGTAAGATGACTTTTACTCTCCCAGGTCCTTCATAGCTGCCTACATCTTCTCCAGAGGACATTTCTGCATGGACCTTTGAGGTTCTCAGCAGGTGGAAGATCCACTACATTCCTGTATTGTAAGACTAACTCTGTCCCTCCTCTCTGTAATGTTAGATTGAGGGGAAAGTGTACGGTTAGTGTTAATAACATTTTCGATTTGGTTAGGAATCATTCTGCTGGATGAATAATGGTATTGGGAACCTGTGATATGTATGAGAATATATAGGTGAAATACATGTATGAAAACAGAAATCTAGGTAAGTTTTGAAGCCCAGAAGAGAATTGGGCCCTTGATTGGGATACTTAGCTTTGAATTAGGTTCTGCACAGATGTGTCAGATTAATCAATATTCAATGGCCTAGGACCTTGTACCTTGGATGATTGAATGTAGAAGAGAACATCCAGTCAAAAAGGGATAGTCGGTAGTTAAAGGTTAATAAAATAGGTACTTGTCACTTCCTGTTTCTCTGTATGCTTAACAAAACACTTTTGAAATCTTGAGAACTCTTTGCTAATCTTGTTCCCAGAATGTGCTCTCCCCAACTGCCAAACTGCAGAATGTACTCCCTCACCCGTGTGCACGCACACTGCCCACTCACCCGGACCCATCAATAAACTTTCCTCCCTGCCCTCTCCAAGAAAATTATATAAACTCTGCTTAAGGTGTTCTCAGGGCTCTCATCTCTTTTCAATTGAGCTCTGAGCCCCAGCATGCTGGACCCCCAATAAACCCTTTGCTGTTGCATGTGACAATCTCTTTGTGGTCTCTTCCTCCAAGGCTTGCCCGACCTTTTCATATGGAGGTTCCACTGAAATCCAGCAGCGGCGAATGTGAGACCCCATGTGTCGTGGCTTTCACTATTTGTGTATCTTTCATTATGGGACAGAGCACTTCAATGTCTCTGTCCCTGACCATTGATCACTGGCCCAAAGTCCACATAAGGGCTCAGAATCTTTTTTATTTAGTAAAACACTGGACCTGGAAGACGCTCTGTGCCTCAGAATGACCCACCTTTCGAGTCGGATGGCCTCTAGAAGGATCTTTCTACTTCCCACTAATTTAAAAAGTTAGAGATATTGTCTTTTAGCCAGGGCCACATAGCCATCTGGATCATTCCGCCATATATCTTAACTTTGCAGGACCTCTGCAAATCTCCTCCTCCATGGGTGAAGCCTTTCCTTACCGCTGCCCCTGCTCCTACTCCTTCCCCCATGATCTCTCAAACCCTCTGCTCTTCTTCCTTCTCCACCCTCTGTTCTCCCTGAGTCACAAGATTTGACTCTACTGGATTCTCCTCCCCCTCCTTATCCCCTGCCCTCTTCCCCCAATCCCCAACACCCTCTAAGTGATTCCCCTGCTGCTGACTCAGCCTCTCTGCAATTGGAGGAGCACAGCACCCTCCAGATAGCTCCCCAGTGGCACACACAGCCCTTCCTTCCCTTGAGGAAGCTGGCCCGGCTATAGGAACTCGCCAGCAGTGAATAGTTGAAAACACTGGAACTCCCATGATGCTCCCCCTCCATCCCTATGGGCCAAAGATTGACGACGGCCATGGGGGAAAAAATGCAAGCCTACCAGTTTTGGCCATTCTCCTCTTCAGACGTACATAATTGGAAATATAACAATCCCCCTTTTTCTGAGCACCCCACCTGGCACACAGGTCTGGTTGAGTCATTGATGTTTTCACACTAGCCTACTTGAGATGACTGCCAACAACTCATAGGGACTGTCTTCATGACAGAGGATCAAAATAGAATACTCCTGGAAGCTGGAAAAAAATATCCTCTGACCAGATGCGTGACTGACACAACTTCCCAAGATAATCAAAGCCAGCTTTCCTTTGAACCAACCCAACTGTGGCCCCCAAATCTTTGAAGGTAGGGAGCATCTGTTCACTTATCACCGGGCTCTAATAGTGGGTTTCCGTGCGGCCGCTAGGCGACCAACTAATTAGGCCAAGGTAAGAGAGATTATTCAAGGGCCTGAAGAACCTCTCTCTATGTTTCTAGAGAGAATTATGGAGGCATATAGAAGATACACTCCTTTCAATCCTCAGGCAGAGGATCAAAAGTCATCTGTCACAATGGCCTTTATTGGGCAAGCTGCCCCGGATATTAAAAGAAAGTTAAAATGCTTAGATGGATTACAAGATATGACTTTGAGAGATTTAGTCAGAGAAGCTGAGAAGGTATACTTTAAGAGAGAAACTGAGGAAGAGAAGGGAACAAAGGGAGGATAAAAGAAACAAAAGACAGACTAAGGCGCTGACTAAGGTCCTGGTCACAACAACAAATAGGCCAGAAATTAAGAAACAGGGAGACAGGAAGGGATACCTGGGCCCACGCCAGAGGCCACTCCTTGCCTCAGATCACTGTGCCTACTGTAAAAAAAAGGACACTGGGCCAAAGAGTTCCCTAGAAAGAGACAGCCACTCCTGCCAGCCATTCTGACTCTTGAGGATGACTCCAAAAGTCGGGGCTAACATCCCCTCCCGGAGCTCAGGGTAACTTTTGAAGTGTAGGGGACCCCAGTAAACTTTGAAGTGGATACAGGGGCAATATACTCAGCCCTCAAGGCCCCATTGGGCCATCTATCAAATAAAAGGTCTCTAGTTCAAGGGGCAAATGGCAGTAAGTATCGGGCTTGGACAACTAAGAGGACCATAGACCTGGGAAAAGGAAAATCCATCAATCCTTCCTAGTAATCACAGAATGCCTGGCCCCATTGATGGGCAGAGATCTGCTCACCAAGCTCTGGGCCAAAATAACTTTTAACCCTGAAGGCAACCAAGTGGGATTTCTAAATCCTTCAGTAAAAACTCCTATAGTCATGGCTCTAACTATGTCAGTAGAAAATGTACATCAACTCACTCAACTTTGTTCAAAGAAACTGCAGGCATTCCTGAAGGATCAAGAACAGAGTTTTCCACTGACCAAATCACAGCAAAAGGACTGAATGGGTAACAAAAGCCTGTCGGGTCCATCAATTGGTTTATGCTTACCCTTCCAAGCTTCCTGGAGGAAAGCACCTAGGAGAAAAAAGACCAGGACAATTCTGGGAAGTGAACTTTACTGAAATTAAGCATGCAAGGTATGGACTTAAATATCTCCTAGTCTTTGTAGATACATTTTCAGGATGGATTAAAGCCTTCCCCACCAAAAAAAAAGAAAGAAAGAAAGAAAGAAAGAAAGAAAGAAAGAAAGAAAGAAAGAAAGAAAGAAAGAAAGAAAGAAAAAGAAAGAAAGAAAGAAACAGCACAAATGGTGGTCAAGAAGATCCTGGAAGATTTTTTTCCAAGATACGACCTGCCTAAGGTAACAGAGTCTGATAATGGACCTGCATTCATGACCCAGGTACGTTAGGGGTTAGCCAGTACCCTGGGGATTACATTGTGCTTATAGACCACAGAGTGCAGGACAGGTAGAATGAATGAATAGAACCATTAAAGAGACCTTAATGAAATTAAGCTTAGAGACCGACATAAAAGATTGGACAATGCTTCTGCCTTATGCAATGTTTCATGCAAGAAATTCTCTCTCTGTTTCTTTGTGTAACCTCACCCACTATGAAATTCCCTATGGGGCCCCTATTCCAGTAAGGGACCTAACCCCAACTCTAAGACCTAACGATCCCTTCCACACCACCATGCTTGACAGACTTACAGCTGTTGAAAGAACTCAGTGATACCTGTGAAAACAGCTGGCCACTGCCTACCAACCTGGAGATGAGGGGACTCCACATCAATATCAAGTAGGAGACTTTGTCTATGTAAGACAACATCAGGTGTCATCCCTGGAACCCCACTGGAAAGGACCATACCAGGTTCTACTTATAACACCTACAGTGGTAAAGGTAGACAGAATCACTTCCTGGATCCTGGCCTCTCATCTCAAGCCTGCACCCTGTCCAGACTCTGCCTGGAAACTGGAAGAGACTGGTAACCCTTTCAAATTGTGTATTCGCCAGGTGGATGAAGCTATAGAGTCTCTCCTTGACCACCAGTAGTTCTAACCCTCATCAGCCCTTTCAGCAGCGATGGCTGATCACAAATCCTACTGGAGAAGAAGTATAATCTATCTCACATATAGCCCACTTTGGGACCTGGTGGCCATTTCTCCACCCAGACATTTGTTAGCTGGCTATAGGTCTTTCCTATTAGGATATCCCTGATGAAGAGGATACCACTAAAATTCCATTAAATACCTTTTGTACCATAAATAATGGAAACAAACATTATGGATGTCGGGACAGGTAAGCCAGGTGCAGGTTGGCTAGCCTAGATTACTATGTTTGCCCGGCAGACAATCAAAGCCACAAACAGCAACAGCTGTGTGGAGGAAAAGCCAATTTCTTCTGTAAGTTATGGGGATGTGAGCATACAGGGGCTTCCTGATGGAACCCGAACTCCTCATCAAATTCTGTACACAGCATTGGCCATATGACCAATTAGATAACCAAAACCCATGGCCCCCAGAGGGGTCTCTAGATCCTCAAATACTGTGTGACCTTTTTAACTTCTGCAAGTGCTCAAAAGGGTAAAAGGAGATTCCCCTATGTGGAGGCCTTTTCCCTCCTTTGCTCACATCCTGAACTATGCTTCTCCAATAGATCCTCACCCTCAGCCTTCATCTCCAGACTATCTGCTGTCACTCCAAACTCAGCAACCTGATTTCTTCCCTTCAATTACTAGATCAAAAACCCAAACCAACACCGGTTCTCAGACCATTGCCCCCTGGCTGAGAAGCAGGTACTGAGGTACCCCTCCACCGACTCACTCCTCTCTTCTCTTGTCACTGCCCGCACTGGGTCCCACCAGGTCCTCTTTCCAGCTAACCCATAGCTCAAACCAGCTGAGGAGAGCCCTCAGACCCTTATCCAAATGTAATGAAAATGGCCTTTAAAGTTGCTCTTTCATCACCGAAAACAGGTTACTAAAAATTTAAAGTCCCTCACAGGCTTTGTGGATACTCACTCCCTTCTTCCCCTCTGCTCTACCTGTTCTACTGCTCAAGTTTTGTTGTTAGGAATATCCCAAACCCCTTTCCCATTATTCTTTTACATCTCTCCTTTCTCATTCTCAGATCCATGAAGCTGCTCTAAGCCCCGACTTCTCTGTCTCCCCCCTCTGTACCAGGCCCACAGAAAAGTTTTCACTGACCTTCTCCAGGAGTCTTCACCATGGCTGACTTTAGGACTTTCAGCAAAAAAGTCCCTATAAACGATTTCAGTGTAGATAACCTTCCTCATTTAATGTTGCCCTGTTCCACTTGGCCACTGGCTAAAAATAATCAGCACTCCTAAGCTAGACACCCCCTTACTAGTTTTTCACAAAATATGTGAACAATTCCTCTGGCCTTGAACTGGGGCTTCACAGAGATGGCAACATTTCTAAGATAAAGAAGTTACCATCTGGGCTCCATGGTAACAGCTGGCAGGGGGAAAAAAAGAAAGGGAAGTAAAAGCTCTCCCCCACCCAGTTGTCCTTGAAAAGTTAACTTGCCCAGAACAGAGAAAAAAAAACAGAAACAAAAACAGCTTTTTGTGAACTTCTGCAGAGTGTGATCTTCTGAGCCACTTCTCTTACATGTTGGGTACAAAATTCTGAAACTACCTAAACTTGGAATTCAGAAGATTAATTGATTACAACCGAAGCAATGCCCTCTGAATCTGGGTGCAACCAAATAGGACTGTTTCACTGTCTTTGGTGCTATCTTAGGTGCCTTGCCTTGTCCGT